>NW_020936945.1:0-860 GCF_003984885.1 Neopelma chrysocephalum
CATGGAGAGTCTTATCTGTGCACAGACACCCCAGGGCCAGCAGGTGCCGAGCACATCAGGTGCTGTCGTGGCTGCAGCACCACACTTTGGTGGGCTGGAGGGATGCAAAATTCCTGTTGGGTACCATGTACCTCCTGTCTGTGGGACTTGGGATGAAGTGCAGGAAAGCACTGGCTCTAGCAGGTGGAGTGGGCACGTGCTGGCTCTGCTTCAGTGCCCAAAGAGCCTCCCCTGGGCAGCCAACCAGGTGAGCTGTGCCACACAAGGTGGGCCTCAGTGCTTTTCCACCAGGCCTTGGCATTCTTAAGAGACAGAGAGACAAGGTAATGTGCTCTGATAAGCTGTATCTGTCAGCTGAACAGCTTCTGTGCCACAGTTCAGAGCAAGAAGTTCACCCATGACAGGCAGGACCCAACCCACTCACTCCCACGCACACGAGGACACTGCTGCCCCTGCTTCTGGCCCAGAGACAGGGGGACACACTCAGGAACAGAGAACAGTGATGGGCCTTAATTGTACAGGTTGGAAAAGAACAGTAAACGTGAGCTGACTTAACAAATTCTATTATAAGAAAAACTATGTACTCTTAAAACAGACCAAAAAGCCCACGGACGTGCGCTCAGAAGAAACTCTAAGACCCCACCTCATCCACTGCTGGCAAGTGCTCTGCAGGCTGCCCTGAGTCAGCCAGCAAAGCCAGTGTGTGTGTTACACAGCCAGCAAACCCAGTGTGTGTGTTACACAGCCAGCAAACCCTGTATGTGTGTTACACAGCCAGCAAACCCAGTGTGTGTGTGTTACACAGCCAGCAAACCCAGTGTGAGTGTTACACAGCCAGCAAACCCAGTGTGTGTTACACA
>NW_020936946.1:0-6294 GCF_003984885.1 Neopelma chrysocephalum
CTTAGCTATATTCATATGGCTTCGTGTTTCTAATCAATCCTCAATATTTCCCCCGTTTTTATTTTTGGGACAGCAACGCTTTCTTTGTCGTAGTTTTCACACGTCTACCAACACAAGAAAAGGCAACATGAGCTATCACTAAGATTACAATAACTGTCAATACCCATCGTAGGCCTTTCTTAATATAACTTAGAGCCCATTCAGATATAAAACCAAAGATAGATTGAAGCCATGAGTCTATAGGACTAGTTGTTATTGTCACTTTCATTGTGTGGTCTGTGCACTAAAGTGTGTTTGTGAATTTGTGTCCGTATGTTTGTACACATACATGCATGCACTTTCACTCATTTACTTTCACACGGTGGCCACCATCACTCAAACACATCTCACACAAGCATACTCCTGAGTTTCATGTCACTGCGTTCTTAAGAAATTATAATGATCCTTTAGTACCTTATAATGCTATAGTTTTTTAACCAGATAAAGTTAATCAGACAGATAAGCTTTCTTCTACCAATGCTTAGTGAGTAATCAATGGTGTGAGGAACCTCAACTTTGGCAATCATACTCATAAAAGGGAAACTTATTACATAGTCGTTCAATGAAATAGACAGAAATCTTAACATCTTTGCTAGAATACAAAACAGTAAATCAAGTCTGGGCACGTAAGTCTTGCAGTTCCTTTGTGTACAGTTATTCAGTCAATTCAGATGCTGTTCCAGTGTCTCCTTCGTCAGCAGGTGCAGGGGAATCAGGTGTTGAAGAGGCTGGAGGTGGTGGTCCAAGGTCAGGTGAGGCTGTAGGCACTGCAGATGTTTTTCCTCCTCGTCCTCCAGGGCTCTCAATTGCTGGCTTGACCCAACGACTGGGAACCCACAAGGTGCCTGTAGAAGTGGACACACAAAAGTAGCCTCGACCTATAAAGATGACTTCTGCTGGACCTTCTCACATCCCAGTTTTAGGATTCCGATAGTGACCTCTCATGGGTGGTCCTTTTGACACCTGCTCCTTCTGATTATGTTTGACAACAGGAGGCACTGAATCATCTCCGAAAATACACAAATGGTTAAGGACAAAAAGAGTTTTGCTAACTCTCTCTCGGGCATCCCTGATGTCATTGTATTTCTCGAGGTAGCTTTTAATTGTTCCATTCATTCGCTCTACTATAGCTTGTCTAGTAGGCGAATGAGCTATGCCCGTAACATGTTTTATGTCCCACTGCTGCAAGAACTGTCCCAGAATCCTGCTGGCATAGGCAGGTCCATTATCTGTTTTTAACGTCTTAGGGACTCTCATGACAGCAAAACAATTTGTTAGATGACGCTTTACATCTTGGACTTTTTCTCCTGGTTGCAGTGTAGCCCATACAAAGTGACTGTAGGTGTCTATGGACACATGCATGTATTTCAATCGACCAAAAGCAGGAACATGTGTGACATCCATTTGCCACAGCTCATTAGCTTTTAGTCCTTTGGGATTAACTCCCACTCCGAGGCTTACTCCTTTATTTTGCTGACTGCATATAGGGCATGCTTTCACTATTGCTCTGGCATCCTCGATTGACAGTCCATATGAGTGACTGAGGCCTTTTGCATTTTGATGATATATAGCATGAGCCTCACGTGCTTTAAGGAAGGGAGATATAGGAGCTTCTGTTACTGTTGATACCAGACGATCTGCTCTAGCATTTCCTTCTCCCAGCCCTATGTTCCATTGATGGTTTCTGATATGCAACACAGCATATTTGGCTGACCGGCAAGCAATTGCTTTGTGAAGCTGCTGTAATAGTTGCATGAGTCTGGCATTCTTAACTTCTCTAATGCTAGCATCTTCAATTCGATTAGCCACTCCTGCAACATACATCGAGTCTGTAACCACATTAAGTGCTTGATCTAGCCAGTGAGACAATGCCCACACAACAGCTGCAAGCTCTAATGTCTGTAAAGAGTCTTTTAAATGAGCATCCAGGAAGTGTTGATGCCATCGCCCTTCGTGCCTCCAGGTGGCTACGGCACGCTGCGATCTCTTTCCAGCGTCGGTGAATACGGTGATTGCATTCTGGAGTGGTGTTGTAGATCGCTTTGGAACTTGCAGCCACGCCTGATTAGCCATCCAGGCTAGCGTCGGTGACTGCAAAGGACGGATGTTAATGACAGCATCTGATACGAGTAGCGCTCCTTGCAGCTCAGGAGAATGGACTAAATACCAGTCCAAGTCCTCCTGTTTTATCGGCACTTGAATCTCATGTGGTTCTGACCCGGTCGCTTGCACAATCTGGTTTCTGCTTTTTCTGATGAGGTGTGCTAAAGTCCGAATCCTTTCTTGGACTGTTCTGCGTGGTTGCAATGATGTTGTCAGCCATTCTAACACGATCTGTTGCCCCTCAGTCGATGTTGCAAGCTGCTTTTGATTGTCCCCCGTTTTTATTTTTTGCTGCGTGAGGGCTCCCATAAAATGCTTTTTTCCTGCCAAGATAGTAAGGTCGACAGGTACACCCTCTATCCGTCGACGTGTGACGTGATCAGCAATACTGGCTGCAATCTGATGCAAGATGTTTCGCTGTTCCGGGGTGACGGTCACTGCTGCTGAAGGATCTGTACCCTTTAATAGCGGTCTGAGGGGTTCTAGCCACTCATTAGGTATTCCCACTACTGGACGCAACCACTGTAAATCCCCTAAGAGTCTCTGAGCATCGTGCAAGGTGGCAATCTCTATATTGATAGACAATTTCTGAGGTCGAATGACAGAGTCTGTGATTTGCCAACCTAAATAATGCCAGGGACTGGATTCTTGAATTTTCTCAGTGGCTATGACTAAGCCTTGCTGTTGCAACTGATTAACCAACTGTTGTTTCTGATTTTTTGTAAAGTTAGTCGGCTGGGCAAACAATAAATCGTCTACGTAGTGGTAAATTACTGTCGAGGGCCATGATTTTCTGATTGGCTGTAATGCAGCATCCACATAGAGCTGACAAAGCGTCGGAGAATTCTTCATTCCCTGGGGCAACACTGTCCACTCATAACGTTGCGCTGGTCCTTCTTTGTTTATAGCAGGAACAGTGAATGCGAAACGCTGACGATCCTGCTCATGTAATGCAATAGTGAAGAAGCAGTCTTTAAGATCGATTATTAACAGGAACCAATTTTGTGGGATCATAGCTGGATTTGGCAGTCCTGGTTGTAATGCCCCCATCGTATGCATCTGGGCATTTACTGCACGTAAATCATGCAGAAGCCTGTATTTCCCAGATTTCTTTTTAATCACAAAAATAGGAGTATTCCACGGGCTTGTTGACAAACGTAAATGTCCTTGTTGTAATTGCTCCGAAACCAGTGCATGTGCCTGTAGAAGACTTTCCCTTTTTAAGGGCCATTGCTCTACCCACACCGGCGTTTCTGTCTTCCATTGGAGTGGGATCGGGAAAGTCCAGGCAATGGCCGTCACGCTAAAGGGGATCTTGGTTCGTTGGTCAGAACCATCCCCATCTGTGCAAGAATGTCTCTCCCTATTAATGCTTGTACTCCATCGGGCAGGGGGAGAATAGACACGCTACAGTTCACAGTCATTCCATCTAACACGATAGTTATCGGAGGGGACCTTTTTGCCAGAGTCAGTCCACCCACTCCTGCAACTGTTGCTCCTGCGTTCTCTAAAGGCCACGATGTGGGCCACCTGCGAGCTGCAACAATACTGACGTCAGCTCCCGTATCCAAAAGAGTAATTAAATGTGCAGTTTGCGAGTTCCACTGCAGCTGGATGGCTTTTTGTGGTCGTCTGGCCAGGCCTATTGTTAGCAGAGCCGATGCACCAGTAGATCCGAAGCCCTGATCTCCACGTTCGGGCTTGTCCGATAGTCCAGATGTGATTTGAGGTAGTGGTATTAGTTGTGCTATACGGGACTTTGCTGGGATATGCAAAGGTGGAAATAGTGTGTTTACCATAATCAATATTTCTCCAGTGTAATCGGCGTCGATCAGTCCTACTAAAACAGTTAATCCAGCCATTGTGGCCGAGGACCGACCGATTAGCAAAGCCCCCACCGGTTTGCCGTTAATTAACACTGGTCCGTACACTCCTGTCGGTAGCTTTTGAGGACGCTGATCTATGAGGGTGCAGTCTATTGTGGTCGCCAGGTCCAAGCCGAGACTCCCTCTGGTTGCGGGTCGCAGTGCGAAGTCTGAGCCGGGAAGCTGTGAGTGGTTGGAGCCGTCACTTGTGTCTTGGCGCGGGACCCCTTCGCGCTGGCTTTCCCGTTTCCCGATTCACGCCTGCACATAGTAGGAACATGCGTATTTTGCTGACAGCGAGGACACCACACCGGACCGGCCTGGCACTCTCTTCGCATGTGTCCGTACGCTCTACACTGAAAGCATTGTCTTTGTGCTGTTCTGTTTCGCTGCGTAGCTCCGGTCGGAGCTTGTAAGGGTGCAAGCGCGGCTAAAACCTGAGAGCTAGTAGCCTTCGCCTGTTCCTTTAAGCCTTCACCCAGCTCCCTAACTGCATTCACTAACATGGCATTAGGCCCCTGGGGTACGTGCGCCATTCGCTCTAATAGCTCCTCAATTGACCAATTACCCGGGAGTGTGACAATGACACTGCGAGCTGTAGAATTACAGTTCTGCAGCACACACTGTTTTAGCAGAGCTCCGTACATATATTCAGGAACCCCTGCTGACTGAATGGCATTAGCAACTCTGTCTACGAATGATCCAAAAGGTTCTTCTCTTCCCTGCTTGATCCCCATATATGACGGAATTCCTCCCGGAGCTTTGATCTGATCTAGAGCGAGACGGGCTAGGCGCATAGACTCCCTGATCTTATCGGGCCCTATCAACGTTTGTGCCTCCAACCTGGTGTACGGTCCCAAACCCATCAATTCGTCCAGCGTAACCCCGTTCAAAGGGTCAGCTGCCGGTCTCTGAATCGCTACAGACTCCTGGCAAAGCGCTTGCTAGTGTGCATTATGAAGCATTTGCTGGTGCTGTGAAAGAACCAACTTCATAATACTCTTAATATCTGCTTGCAAAAGCAAGTTGCTACCCCAAATATAATTCAACATTTGTCGGGCAGGCTCGCCCTGGATTCCACTGTCACTAACGGTAGCACGCAATTGCGACAACAGTTTCCAATCGAGGGCAGTGATAGTCGCTTCCCAACCACCCTCCTGTGCCGGATTATAAACTACCGGGAAGGCATTAGTTAAAGCCTCTGCCGCTTCTTTGTCTCCCGCTTGCAAAGCGTCTGCGGCAATGCCTTGCCAGAGCTTTCGTCGCTCTACCGCGACATTACTTGATGTATCGGGTGAGGGGGGTGACGCAGCCCCGGTAGACGAGATCTGCTGGGACTCAGGGGACGGGCTAGGGAATTCTAGGGAAGGGGCAGTGGGAGTAATAAAAGCCTGCCTCTGGGAGTCAGGCGGGATATGTATAACATTAGTCGAGGGAGGCAGCGGACACGGAGACTCAGCGAAAGAATTGCCGATGTCTCCCAAACGCTGTGCAGCGGCTCGAGCAGCCTGTTGTTCGGCTTTATGTTGTTGCAAAGCATTAGAAACAGCCTGCCACTGCTTGCCCAACTTTTTAGCCACTTTATCGTCATTCAGTAAATCCTCCCACAACTTATCCCCGTACCGTTTCCATTCACTTTCATCAAAGACCGTATTGGGGTCCGCAAAACACCCTTTCGCAAACCCCACCTTAAGCAATTCCGGTAAATCCTTTTTTAAATCTAACCCTTTAACTCCCCGCTTTCCCAGAAAGCATTGGAGTAATGAAAGTGCCGCCCGCCTCTCCATTACCTAAACCACGCGTTACCACGCTGTGCAGCCTTTCCACGAGACTTTGCGGCTTTGTCGGCGGGTCCCCTTCTTCAGGAGTTTCCCGGGCGCTGGGTCCAACAATTTCGTTGCCGGAAGCGCGGAACTTAATCCCTTCGCCGTCCAAAATCCCCGAACGAGAGGCTTTCGGCAGCGGCAGGTTTGAGCTCTTTTCGCAACGTGGGACGCGGAACTAAACTCTTTCGCTGTCCAAAATCCCCGAAAAAGAGGCTTTCGGTGGCGGCAGGTTTGAGCTCTTTTCCGTCCAACCCTTTCGCCTACTTGCGCTGCACGACAAGACCGACCGAAGTTACTCGTCCGACCGTGGCCACGAGAACCCGACTTGGTTCTTTCGGAATCCGACTTGATTCCAGCCCAGAAGCCCGACTTGGCTTCTAGGGACCCCCCCTTGGTCCCTGTTCGGGCGCCATTTGTCGGCGAGGAAAGCTCTGAACACTTAATGTAAGGATCCAAAATTT
>NW_020936947.1:0-1201 GCF_003984885.1 Neopelma chrysocephalum
GAAGTGCAAACAATTTAAAAAAATAGCAAAAATGCAAAGAATACATCCAGCTTGAGATTATAGATTCTGCTGTCCTAATGTTGGCCCCAAACCTTCTTCTGGTGCATCAACAGTTTTCAGCGGGAAGTTTGATGTAATTAACTCACAAGAAGAACTGCATTTATTTGCAAAACTAAACTGTTACAGTTTCTGACCCAGCTTAACACATTGTTCAAAAATAGAAGATATTAAATACAGCTAAGAAATCAAATACATTTTCAAAAATAACAATTTTGCACAAATAGGTTTTGAAACAATATCTCATGGGTAAGCTTGTTTTGAGAGAAGATTAATTGGAGAATTACATAATGTTGTTAGTAAGCAATTAAAATTCAACAGAGACTTAAAATTTACACCTTAGGGAATGCTGGTCAAATTTACACATCTTTCAAAAATAAAAGTACAAACTGCTTCTGAAGTGCCATTACATTCCATGCATATTTAAGAGTTTTCTGTTACGTGATCCATTTAGCATTGCTCAAACAATCTTGGGAATACTCTTTTAGTTTGATGACTTTGGAACTATAAAAAAACGCTTTGTCCTCCACAACCAACATGTTTTGTTACATGCAAACCATTCCTTGGATGATAATTTTGCTTTCTTCACACATGTCAATGGCTCATTTTTTAAGGAATTGCTATTGGCAGTGGAGAATTTTAGGTTTGCATGATGGTAGGTGCTGGATTAATGAAAAGTTAAAAAACTCTCCCATCTTCCACACCTCTTAAGACTGTGGAGATGGTACAAGGAAAACTACAGCGTGTGATGGAAAGCTGGTGGACATTTGTGCCACCCATAGGGAAATTAAAGCTGGCCAGGGAAAAGGTAAGGGAAGGAAAGATAAACTGAGGCTATGTAATGGGGAGGGGTGATAACATCAGTTTTGGATGAGATTGAGGATCAGTGCAGAGTTAATGCTCAAGAGATGGTACTGGAAAGTGACACCTGCTCCCATTTGTTCCATGAAAGTCACAATCTGCAAGTTTATAGCTCCAGAAACTCTGGAATCATCTTACAGACAGCTTTAGTGTCTAGATAATAGTAGTTTTTGCTGTGACAGTTTCATGGTTTCACCCCAGCCAGTAACTAAGCCCCACGCAGCTGCTCGCACACACCCCCCCAGTGGGATGGAGAAATGGAAGGGTAAAAGTGAGGAAATGC
>NW_020936948.1:0-1174 GCF_003984885.1 Neopelma chrysocephalum
CTTAGCTATATTCATATGGCTTCGTGTTTCTAATCAATCCTCAATATACATCCAGCTTGAGATTATAGATTCTGCTGTCCTAATGTTGGCCCCAAACCTTCTTCTGGTGCATCAACAGTTTTCAGAGGGAAGTTTGATGTAATTAACTCACAAGAAGAACTGCATTTATTTGCAAAACTAAACTGTTACAGTTTCTGACCCAGCTTAACACATTGTTCAAAAATAGAAGATATTAAATACAGCTAAGAAATCAAATACATTTTCAAAAATAACAATTTTGCACAAATAGGTTTTGAAACAATATCTCATGGGTAAGCTTGTTTTGAGAGAAGATTAATTGGAGAATTACGTAATGTTGTTAGTAAGCAATTAAAATTCAACAGAGCCTTAAAATTTACACCTTAGGGAATGCTGGTCAAATTTACACATCTTTCAAAAATAAAAGTACAAACTGCTTCTGAAGTGCCATTACATTCCATGCATATTTAAGAGTTTTCTGTTACGTGATCCATTTAGCATTGCTCAAACAATCTTGGGAATACTCTTTCAGTTTGATGACTTTGGAACTATAAAAAAACGCTTTGTCCTCCACAACCAAACATGTTTTGTTACATGCAAACCATTCCTTGGATGATAATTTTGCTTTCTTCACACATGTCAATGGCTCATTTTTTAAGGAATTGCTATTGGCAGTGGAGAATTTTAGGTTTGCATGATGGTAGGTGCTGGATTAATGAAAAGTTAAAAAACTCTCCCATCTTCCACACCTCTTAAGACTGTGGAGATGGTACAAGGAAAACTACAGCGTGTGATGGAAAGCTGGTGGACATTTGTGCCACCCATAGGGAAATTAAAGCTGGCCAGGGAAAAGGTAAGAGAAGGAAAGATAAACTGAGGCTATGTAATGGGGAGGGGTGATAACATCAGTTTTGGATGAGATTGAGGATCAGTGCAGAGTTAATGCTCAAGAGATGGTACTGAAAAGTGACACCTGCTCCCATTTGTTCCATGAAAGTCACAGTCTGCAAGTTTATAGCTCCAGAAACTCTGGAATGATCTTACAGACAGCTTTAGTGTCTAGATCAATAGTAGTTTTTGCTGTGACAGTTTCATGGTTTCACCCCAGCCAGTAACTAAGCCCCACGCAGCTGCTCGCACACCCCCCCCCAGTGGG
>NW_020936949.1:0-388 GCF_003984885.1 Neopelma chrysocephalum
TGTCGGCGAGGAAAGCTCTGAACACTTAATGTAAGGATCCAAAATTTCGTTTATTGAAGATAGAAAGCAACTTAATATACACTGCATAATAGGCTCATACATATTGCAGAGATTAGGCTCTTAATTGGTACTTGACTAATAGGTGATATCATCTCAACTGCCTTCCATTGTTTACACAGGTGGCTCGTTAAGTGCTTCTGTTTTTCAAATTCCAAGCTCCTGTTTTTTAGCCCAAGTTAGAATACACAAGGTCATTGCTGCTTTCTCATGGCCCTGTTATCTCAGACTTTCTCATGGGCCTAGACAGGCTGCGTTCTGCACTTTAGCAGCTTATCCATAGCCTTAGCTATATTCATATGGCTTCGTGTTTCTAATCAATCCTCAATAT
>NW_020936950.1:0-328 GCF_003984885.1 Neopelma chrysocephalum
GGTTTGCAGGGAGAGGTTTTCCCTTCATCCCAGAAAATCCCGGGAATCCCTGAGAACAGGGGGAATCCAGGGAATTGCGGCCCCTGATCCCGTTAAACGGCAGCATTCCCAATTCATGGCAGCATTCCCAGGCTGGGGATTCCAGGGAATGTCACCCTCGGGAATGTCAGATCCGTGTTTGCAGGGAGAGGTTTCCTTTTCATTCCTGGAAAATCCCGGGAATCGGAGTCGCTGAGAATGGGAGGAATCCTGGGAATTGTGGCCCCTGATCCTGTTAAACAGCAGCATTCCCAATGAATGGCAGCATTCCCAGGCTGGGGATTCCACT
>NW_020936951.1:0-327 GCF_003984885.1 Neopelma chrysocephalum
CAGCAGAGCTGGCAGATCCCAACCCACAGAAACCCAAACCCAGCTCAAGAAAAAGCAAATTAAAACCTAAAATCCCAATTTTTACTTTAAATTCTTTGGCCTGTGAGACCCCATTTCCCAGGACAACCCTGAATTATCCTCTGGGATAAGGGACGGACACTCAGGAAACCACTTTATATCCTGGGCAACTCCATCCCAGCAGAGCTGGGTTGGGGTTACACAGAAACCCAAAAGCTCAGGAAAAAGCACAAATAAAACCCCAAATCCCAGTTTTTCATTTCAATTCTTTGGCCTGTGAGACCCCATTTCCCAGGACAACCTGGAATT
>NW_020936952.1:0-406 GCF_003984885.1 Neopelma chrysocephalum
TGGCAGATCCCAACCCACAGAAACCCAAACCCAGCTCAGGAAAAAGCCCCTTAAAACCCCAAATCCCAGTTTTTACTTTAAATTCTTTGACCTGTGAGACCCCATTTCCCATGATAACCCTGAATTATCCTCTGGGATAAGAACTGGACATTCAGGAATTCCCTTATCACTTTATATCCTGGCCAACACCAGCTGGGTTGGGGTTACACAGAAACCCAAAAGCTCAGGAAAAAGCACATTAAATCCCAAAATCCCAGTTTTTACTTTAAATTCTTTGGCCTGTGGGATCCCATTTCCCAGAATTATCCTCTGGGATAAGGGATGGACACTCAGGAAGTCACTTTACATCCCGGGCAACCCCATCCCAGCAGAGCTGGCAGATCCCAACCCACAGAAACCCAAACCC
>NW_020936953.1:0-541 GCF_003984885.1 Neopelma chrysocephalum
TGGGATAAGAGTTGGACACTTAGGAATTCCCTAATTACTTTACATCCTGGGCAACACCATCCCAGCAGAGCTGGGTTAGGGTTACACAGAAACCCAAAAGCTCAGGAAAAAAGCACAAATAAACCCCAAAATCCCAGTTTTTAATTTTAATTCTTTGGCCTGTGAGACCCCATTTCCCAGGACAACCCAGAATTATCCTCTGGGATAAGAGATGGACACTCAGGAATTCCCTAATCACTTTATATCCTGGGCAACACCAGCTGGGTTGGGGTTACACAGAAACCCAAAAGCTCAGGAAAAAACAGTTAAGACCCAAAATCCCAGTTTTATTTTAACTTCTTTTGTCTGTAAGACCCCATTTCCCAGGACAACCCTGAATTATCCTCTGGGATAAGGGATGGACACTCAGGAAGTCACTTTATATCCTGGGCAACACCATCCCAGCAGAGCTGGCAGATCCCAACCCACAGAAACCCAAAAGCTCAGGAAATGGTCCCTTAGAACCCAAAATCCCAATTTTTACTTTAAATTTTTTGGCCTG
>NW_020936954.1:0-541 GCF_003984885.1 Neopelma chrysocephalum
TGGGATAAGAGTTGGACACTTAGGAATTCCCTAATTACTTTACATCCTGGGCAACACCATCCCAGCAGAGCTGGGTTAGGGTTACACAGAAACCCAAAAGCTCAGGAAAAAAGCACAAATAAACCCCAAAATCCCAGTTTTTAATTTTAATTCTTTGGCCTGTGAGACCCCATTTCCCAGGACAACCCAGAATTATCCTCTGGGATAAGAGATGGACACTCAGGAATTCCCTAATCACTTTATATCCTGGGCAACACCAGCTGGGTTGGGGTTACACAGAAACCCAAAAGCTCAGGAAAAAACAGTTAAGACCCAAAATCCCAGTTTTATTTTAACTTCTTTTGTCTGTAAGACCCCATTTCCCAGGACAACCCTGAATTATCCTCTGGGATAAGGGATGGACACTCAGGAAGTCACTTTATATCCTGGGCAACACCATCCCAGCAGAGCTGGCAGATCCCAACCCACAGAAACCCAAAAGCTCAGGAAATGGTCCCTTAGAACCCAAAATCCCAATTTTTACTTTAAATTTTTTGGCCTG
>NW_020936955.1:0-436 GCF_003984885.1 Neopelma chrysocephalum
TCAAACAGTCCCACAATTAAACAGTCCCACAATCAAACAGTCCCACACAGTCACAGAACAGGCACATCCCTTGGAACAACCCCCAGGCTCAGAAATGCAGGAGACAGCAAAGAATGGGGAGTCAGTTCTTGATGAGGCTGGAATTGGAGTCGACCTGTTGCTCCTGGATAGGAATTCGACAGCTCCCATCCTCTGGAAGAGAGAGAATTATAAAAGTAAATACTCAATAAAAATATCAAATAGAAATAAAAACCAAATAAAAATAAAAACTGAATAAAATAAATACTAAATAAATATAAATACTAAATAAATATAAATACTAAATAAATATAAATACTAAATAAAAAATTAAATAATAAATAAATAAAAACGAAATAAAAATAAATACGAAATAAAAATAAAAACTACTTTAAAAATAAATACGAAATAAAAATAA
>NW_020936956.1:0-399 GCF_003984885.1 Neopelma chrysocephalum
ATCAAACAGTCCCACAATTAAACAGTCCCACAATCAAACAGTCCCACCCAGTCACAGAACAGGCACATCCCTTGGAACAACCCCCAGGCTCAGAAATGCAGGAGACAGCAAAGAATGGGAAGTCAGTTCTTGATGAGGCTGGAATTGGAGTCGACCTGTTGCTCCTGGATAGGAATTCGACAGCTCCCATCCTCTGAAAGAGAGAGAATTATAAAAGTAAATACTCAATAAAAATATCAAATAAAAATGCCAAATAAAAATAAAAACTGAATAAAATAAATACTAAATAAATATAAATACTAAATAAAAAATTAAATAATAAATAAATAAAAACGAAATAAAAATAAATACTAAATAAAAATAAAAACTACTTTAAAAATAAATACGAAATAAAAATAA
>NW_020936957.1:0-387 GCF_003984885.1 Neopelma chrysocephalum
GGCCTCAGATCCAACAAATCCCTGTCCCTCACATGGAAAACAGGCCTTAGATATAACAAACCCCTGTTTTACATGGAAAAGATCCAGTAAATCCCTGTTCCTCCCATGGAAAACAGACCTCAGATCCAACAATCCCTGTCCCTCACATGGAAAATAGGCCCCAGATCCAACAAATCCCTGCTCCTCATATGGAAAACAGGCCTCAGATCCAGCAAATCCCTGTTTTTTACATGGAAAAGATCCAACAAATCCTTGTCCCTCACATGGAAAACAGGTCTCAGATTCAACAAATCCCTGTTCCTCACATGGAAAAGATCCAGCAAATCCCTGTTCTTTACATGGAAAACAGGCCTCAGATCCAACAAATCCCTGTCCCTCACATGGAAA
>NW_020936958.1:0-662 GCF_003984885.1 Neopelma chrysocephalum
AGAAAGGAGGAGTGAACCCTCTTAAAGCCCTCTGCTGCAGTTTGAAAGCCCAGGGCAAGGAAGGAGAGCTGGGAGCCAGAAGAAAGGAAAAACCAGGAGAAGGGAAGAATGGAGCTTTTTAAGTGTCTTTGGCTGCAGTTTGAAACTCCAGGGCAAGGAAAAGGAAAAACCAGGAGAAGGGCAGAATGGAGCTTCTTAAGTCTCTTTGGCTGCAGTTTGAAAGCCAAGGGCAAGGAGGGAAAGCTGGGAGCCAGAAAAAGGGAAAAACCAGGAGAAAGGAGGAGTAAACCCTCTTAAATCCCTCTGGCTGCAGTTTGAAAGCCCAGGGCAAGGAAGCAGAGCTGGGAGTCAGAAAAAGGGGAAAACCAGGAGAAGGGAAAAACCAGGAGCTTCTTAAATCCCTCTGGCTGCAGTTTGAAAGGCCAGGGCAAGGAAAAGGAAAAACCAGGAGAAGGGAAGGATGGACCCTCTCAAATCCCTCTGGCTGCAGTTTGAAACCCCAGGGCAAGGAAGCAGAGGTGGGAGCCAGGAAAGGGGAAAACCAGGAGAAGGGAAAAACCAAGAGCTTCCTAAATCCCTCTGACTGCAGTCTGAAAGCCCAGGGCAGGGAAGAAAAGCTGGGAGCCAGGAGAAGGGAAAAACCAGGAGAAGGGAAGAATGGA
>NW_020936959.1:0-795 GCF_003984885.1 Neopelma chrysocephalum
GCCAGGAAAGGGAAAAACCAGGAGAAGGGAAGAGTGGAGCTTCTTAAATCCCTCTGGCTGCAGTTTGAAACCCCAGGGCAAGGAAGGAGAGCTGGGAGTCAGAAGAAAGGGAAAACCAGGAGAAGGGAAGAATGGAGGTTCTTAAGTCTCTCTGGCTGCAGTTTGAAACCCCAGGGCAGAGAAAGAAACCTGGGAGCCAGAAAAGGGAAAAACCAGGAGAAGGGAAGGATGGACCCTCTTAAATCCCTCTGCTGCAGTTTGAAACCTCAGGGGAAGGAGAGCTGGGAGTCAGAAGAAGGGAAAAACCAGGAGAAGGGAAAAACCAGGAGCTTCTTAAATCCCTCTGGCTGCAGTTTGAAAGCCCAGGGCAAGGAAAAGGAAAAACCAGGAGAAGGGTAGAATGGAGCTTCTTAAGTCTCTTTGGCTGCAGTTTGAAACCCAAGGGCAAGGAGGGAAAGCTGGGAGCCAGGAGAAGGGAAGAACCAGGAGAAGGGAAGAGTGGAGCTTCTTAAATTCCTCTGGGTGCAGTTTGAAACCCCAGGGCAAGGAAGTAGATCTGGGAGCCAGGAAAGGGAAAAACCAGAAGGGAAAAACCAGGAGCTTCTTAAATCCCTCTGACTGCAGTCTGAAAGCCCAGGGCAGGGAAGAAAAGCTGGGAGCCAGGAGAAGGGAAAAACCAGGAGAAGGGAAGAGTGGAGGCTCTTAAATCCCTCTGGCTGCAGTTTGAAACCCAAGGGCAGAGAAGGATAGCTGGGAGCCAGGAGAAGGGAAAAACCAGGAGAAGGGAAGAATGGA
>NW_020936960.1:0-397 GCF_003984885.1 Neopelma chrysocephalum
AGAAAGGAGGAGTGAACCCTCTTAAAGCCCTCTGCTGCAGTTTGAAACCCAAGGGCAAGGAAGGAGAGCTGGGAGCCAGAAGAAAGGAAAAACCAGGAGAAGGGAAGAATGGAGCTTTTCAAGTGTCTTTGGCTGCAGTTTGAAACTCCAGGGCAAGGAAGGAGAGCTGGGAGCCAGAAAGAGGGGAAAACCAGAAGAAAGGAGGAGTGAACCCTCTTAAATCCCTCTGGCTGCAGTTTGAAACCCAAGGGCAGAGAAGGAAAGGGAAAAACCAGGAGAAGGGAAGGATGGACTCTCTTAAATCCCTTTGGCTGCAGTTTGAAACCCCAGGGTAGAGAAGGAAAGCTGGAAGCCAGGAAAGGGAAAAACCAGGAGAAGGGAAGAGTGGAGCTTCTTA
>NW_020936961.1:0-662 GCF_003984885.1 Neopelma chrysocephalum
AGAAAGGAGGAGTGAACCCTCTTAAAGCCCTCTGCTGCAGTTTGAAAGCCCAGGGCAAGGAAGGAGAGCTGGGAGCCAGAAGAAAGGAAAAACCAGGAGAAGGGAAGAATGGAGCTTTTTAAGTGTCTTTGGCTGCAGTTTGAAACTCCAGGGCAAGGAAAAGGAAAAACCAGGAGAAGGGCAGAATGGAGCTTCTTAAGTCTCTTTGGCTGCAGTTTGAAAGCCAAGGGCAAGGAGGGAAAGCTGGGAGCCAGAAAAAGGGAAAAACCAGGAGAAAGGAGGAGTAAACCCTCTTAAATCCCTCTGGCTGCAGTTTGAAAGCCCAGGGCAAGGAAGCAGAGCTGGGAGTCAGAAAAAGGGGAAAACCAGGAGAAGGGAAAAACCAGGAGCTTCTTAAATCCCTCTGGCTGCAGTTTGAAAGGCCAGGGCAAGGAAAAGGAAAAACCAGGAGAAGGGAAGGATGGACCCTCTCAAATCCCTCTGGCTGCAGTTTGAAACCCCAGGGCAAGGAAGCAGAGGTGGGAGCCAGGAAAGGGGAAAACCAGGAGAAGGGAAAAACCAAGAGCTTCCTAAATCCCTCTGACTGCAGTCTGAAAGCCCAGGGCAGGGAAGAAAAGCTGGGAGCCAGGAGAAGGGAAAAACCAGGAGAAGGGAAGAATGGA
>NW_020936962.1:0-795 GCF_003984885.1 Neopelma chrysocephalum
GCCAGGAAAGGGAAAAACCAGGAGAAGGGAAGAGTGGAGCTTCTTAAATCCCTCTGGCTGCAGTTTGAAACCCCAGGGCAAGGAAGGAGAGCTGGGAGTCAGAAGAAAGGGAAAACCAGGAGAAGGGAAGAATGGAGGTTCTTAAGTCTCTCTGGCTGCAGTTTGAAACCCCAGGGCAGAGAAAGAAACCTGGGAGCCAGAAAAGGGAAAAACCAGGAGAAGGGAAGGATGGACCCTCTTAAATCCCTCTGCTGCAGTTTGAAACCTCAGGGGAAGGAGAGCTGGGAGTCAGAAGAAGGGAAAAACCAGGAGAAGGGAAAAACCAGGAGCTTCTTAAATCCCTCTGGCTGCAGTTTGAAAGCCCAGGGCAAGGAAAAGGAAAAACCAGGAGAAGGGTAGAATGGAGCTTCTTAAGTCTCTTTGGCTGCAGTTTGAAACCCAAGGGCAAGGAGGGAAAGCTGGGAGCCAGGAGAAGGGAAGAACCAGGAGAAGGGAAGAGTGGAGCTTCTTAAATTCCTCTGGGTGCAGTTTGAAACCCCAGGGCAAGGAAGTAGATCTGGGAGCCAGGAAAGGGAAAAACCAGAAGGGAAAAACCAGGAGCTTCTTAAATCCCTCTGACTGCAGTCTGAAAGCCCAGGGCAGGGAAGAAAAGCTGGGAGCCAGGAGAAGGGAAAAACCAGGAGAAGGGAAGAGTGGAGGCTCTTAAATCCCTCTGGCTGCAGTTTGAAACCCAAGGGCAGAGAAGGATAGCTGGGAGCCAGGAGAAGGGAAAAACCAGGAGAAGGGAAGAATGGA
>NW_020936963.1:0-314 GCF_003984885.1 Neopelma chrysocephalum
AAATAATTCCCTGGGTTATGGTTGTATTGGTGGGATGTGTCCTGGACCATGGGGGGTATAAATCCATGGAAAATCAAGCTTGAATTCCCTCGTGCTGGTGAAGGGTTTCTTTTGCTATGAGAGATATAAATCCATGGAAAGTCAAGCTTGAATTCCCTTGGTTATGCTTGTATTGGTATTTCTTTGGCCATGGGGGATATGAATCCATGGAAAGTCAAGCTGGAATTCCCTTGGTTATGGTTGTATTGGTGTTTCTTTGTCCATGAGAGATATGAATCCATGGAAAGGAAAGCTTTAATTCCCTTAGTTATGGA
>NW_020936964.1:0-326 GCF_003984885.1 Neopelma chrysocephalum
AAAATATTTATATATTTATAGGCAGAATATCTATACATTTATAGGTATAATATTAATATACTTACAGAAGAATATATACTTATAGGCAGAATATTTATATACTTACAACCAGAATATTTCTGTATAGCCTATTCATATATAGAATATTTATATTTAGTATTTCTAATGTTTTTACATATAGTATTTAATAATTATTTTTACATATAGCCTATTCATATATAGAATATTTATATATAGTGTTTCTAATGTTTTTGCATATAGTATTTAATAATTATTTTCACATATAGTATTTAATAATTATCTTCACATATAGTATTTAATAATTA
>NW_020936965.1:0-406 GCF_003984885.1 Neopelma chrysocephalum
AAAATATTTATATATTTATAGGCAGAATATCTATACATTTATAGGTAGAATATTCATATACTTACAGAAGAATATATACTTATAGGCAGAATATTTATATACTTACAACCAGAATATTTCTGTATAGCCTATTCATATATAGAATATTTATATTTAGTATTTCTAATGTTTTTACATATAGTATTTAATAATTATTTTCACATATAGCCTATTCATATATAGAATATTTATATTTAGTATTTCCAATGTTTTCACATATAGTATTTAATAATTATTTTCACATATAGCCTATTCATATATAAAATATTTATATTTAGTGTTTCTGATGTTTTCACATATAGTGTTTAATAATTATTTTTACATATAGTATTTAATAATTATCTTCACATATAGTATTTAATAATTA
>NW_020936966.1:0-608 GCF_003984885.1 Neopelma chrysocephalum
TTTCCAGGAGGATATCCACAGTGTGAGCCCAAGCACCTGGATTTCCAGGAGGACACACCAAGGCTGTGCTTGGAGCAGACACCCATCCCAGCACCCAAAGGAGCACAAGGGGTTCAAACCCACGTGGGGCACCCAAGAACAACCCCCCAGAGCCCCCTCTGTACCTGCACTGACCAAACCTAAGCTCTGCTGCCACCATTTCAGGCCTGTGGAATCCTGATTTGCTGCCCTAAGGAATTCCAGGAGCCAAACCCACTGCCCTTTTCCCCCTTTTCTCCTGTGCCACCACCCCCAGCCAGCAGAACATATTTGCTGCCGTGTTTCCCTGTCACTGCAAGGCAGGACACGTCTGTCCCTGTGCCAGATGCACCAGGAATTCCCAGGAACAAGGAACTTGCTGTGGCCTGGAAGGTCCCCAAAGCAGGCAGGTACAAGGCAGCCGTTCCCAGGAACCATCCAGTGTCGAGATTTGGTTCCTTGCCAGGGTTTCCAGGTGCTAAAAGGCACCTGCTCAGCCAGGCAGAACAACCTGCTGTGCTTTGGGATATTTTGGGGGGGTGAAGTTAAAAATGATCCTTCTTTAGGGAGGCAGAGGAGAAGCAGTGATG
>NW_020936967.1:0-601 GCF_003984885.1 Neopelma chrysocephalum
TTGGGACATCCCTGGAGTGAGCCCAAGCACCTGGATTTCCAGGAGGACACACCAAGGCTGTGCTTGGAGCAGACACCCATCCCAGCACCCCAAGGAGCACAAGGGGTTCAAACCCACGTGGGGCACCCAAGAACAACCCCCCAGAGCCCCCTCTGTACCTGCACTGACCAAGCCTAAGCTCTGCTGCCACCATTCTAGGCCTGTGGAATCCTGATTTGCTGCCCTAAGGAATTCCAGGAGCCAAACCCACTGCCCTTTCCCCCCTTTTCTCCTGTGCCACCACCCCCAGCCAGCAGAACATATTTGCTGCCATGTTTCCCTGTCACTGCAAGGCAGGACACGTCTGTCCCTGTGCCAGATGCACCAGGAATTCCCAGGAACAAGGAACTTGCTGTGGCCTGGAAGGTCCCCAGAGCGGGCAGATACAAGGCAGCCGTTCCCAGGAACGATCCAGTGTCGAGATTTGGTTCCTTGCCAGGGTTTCCAGGTGCTAAAAGGCACCTGCTCAACCAGGCAGAACAACCTGCTGTGCTTTGGGATATTTTGGGGGGTGGAGTTAAAAATGATCCTTCTTTAGGGAGGCAGAGGAGAAGCAGTGATG
>NW_020936968.1:0-385 GCF_003984885.1 Neopelma chrysocephalum
AGGAGAAGCTCTCCTGTTCCTGAGAGATCCATCAGCAGGAGAAGCTCCCTCCTGCTCCCAAGAGATCCATTAGCAGGAAAAGCTCTCCTGACCCTCCTGCTCCTGAGAGATCCATCAGCAGGAGAAGCTCTCCTGACCCTCCTGCTCCCGCATTCCTGCTCCAGCCAGGACGTTTGTGCCACCTCAGTGGAGGCAACTAAATCCCTGTGATTTTATAGAGCGATCCATCAGCAGGAGAAGCTGTCCTGTCCCTCCTGCTCCCCAGAGATCCATCAGCAGGAGAAGCTGTCCTGTCCCTCCTGCTCCCAAGAGATCCATCAGCAGGAGAAGCTCTGTCCCTCCTGTTCCTGAGAGATCCATCAGCAGGAGAAGCTCTCCTGTTCCT
>NW_020936969.1:0-768 GCF_003984885.1 Neopelma chrysocephalum
CCCTGGTTTATGGAATATCGTTTATATGCATCTCGTAAAACTGGGAGATTCGTAGAATCACAGAATCATAAAATTATAGAATCGCAGAACCGTGGAATTTCAGAATCATGGAATCACAGAATCATGGAATCACAGAATCATAGAATCACAGAATCATGGAATCACAGAATCAGCCGGGTTGGAAAAGCTCTCTGAGATCATCCAGTCCAACCCTGTTGTGGTTCCCAGCCTGTGGCACTGATGCCACGTCCAGTCTGTGCTTAAACACCTTCAGGAATGGAGAATCCACCCCCTCCCTGGGCTAATCACTCTCTCTGGAAAGAATTCCTTCCTGATATCCAAGCTAAACCTCCCCTGGCACAGCTGGAGACCCTCCTGTCCTGCTGCTGGTTCCTGGGAGCAGATCCCTCCTGTCAGGGAGTTGTGCAGAGTGGGGAGGTCTCCCCTGAGCCTCCTCCTCTCCAGGCTGAGCCCCCCCAGCTCCCTCAGCCTCTCCTCATGGGAATTGTGCTCCAGACCCTTCCCCAGCCTCGCTGCTCTTCCCTGGCCCTGCTCCAGCCCCTCCATGAGCCGAGGGCCCAGAGTTGGACACACTCGAGGTGAGGCCTCCCAGGGGCAGAATCCCTGCCCTGATCCTGATCCTGAGCCAGGCCAGGATCCATCGGCCCTCTTGGCCCCCTGGGCACAGTCTGAGTGCCCTGGGCAATTCACAGCACAAGGTGTGTTCAGGCTGATGGTCTGATCCATTTGGGATCCATTCTGGGATGA
>NW_020936970.1:0-1001 GCF_003984885.1 Neopelma chrysocephalum
CCCTGGTTTATGGAATATCGTTTATATGCATCTCGTAAAACTGGGAGGTTCGTAGAATCACAGAATCATAAAATTATAGAATCGCAGAACCGTGGAATCTCAGAATCATGGAATCATAGAATCGTAGAATCACAGAATCATAAAATTATAGAATCACAGAATCGTGGAATCTCAGAATCATGGAATCACAGAATCATGGAATCACAGAATCAGCCGGGTTGGAAAAGCCCTCTGAGATCATCCAGTCCAACCCCGCCGTGGTTCCCAGCCCGTGGCACTGATGCCACGTCCAGTCTGTGCTTAAACACCTTCAGGAATGGAGAATCCACCCCCTCCCTGGGCTAATCACTCTCTCTGGAAAGAATTCCTTCCTGATATCCAACCTAACCCTCCCCTGGCACAGCTGGAGACCCTCCTGTCCTGCTGCTGGTTCCTGGGAGCAGAGCCCTCCTGTCAGGGAGTTGTGCAGAGTGGGGAGGTCTCCGCTGAGCCCCCCCAGCTCCCTCAGTCCCTCCTCACAGGAATCGTGCTCCAGACCCTTCCCCGGCCTCGCTGCTCTTCCCTGGCCCTGCTCCTGCTGCCACCCTGATCCCGAGCCAGGCCAGGATCCATCGGCCCTCTTGGCCACCTGGGCACACTCTGGCTCCTGTCCATCTTCCTGTCCATCCCAAATCCCAGCTCCCTTCCTCTCCTCACAGGAATTGTGCTCCAGACCCTTCCCCGGCCTCGCTGCTCTTCCTTGGCCCTACTCCAGCCCCTCCATGAGCTGAGGGCCCAGAGTTGGACACACTCGAGGTGAGGCCTCCCAGGGGCACAATCCCTGCCCTGATCCTGATCCTGAGCCAGGCCAGGATCCATCGGCCCTCTTGGCCCCCTGGGCACAGTCTGAGTGCCCTGGGCAATTCACAGCACAAGGTGTGTTCAGGCTGATGGTCTGATCCATTTGGGATCCACTCTGGGATGATTTAGGCCGTGGTTTCAGTGTTCAGGCTGATGGTCTG
>NW_020936971.1:0-584 GCF_003984885.1 Neopelma chrysocephalum
GGTGGCACCAGTGGGGAGAAGGGGATGGAAATGGGGAGAAGGTGATGGAAATGGGGAGAAGGGGATGGAAATGGGGAGAAAGGGATGGAAATAGGGAGAAGAGGATGGAAATGAGGAGAAGGGGATGGAAACGGGGACGAGGTCATGGAAATGGGACCAAGGTGATGGAATTGGGGTCAAGATAATGGCAATAGGAACATGGTGCCACCTTGACCCTATTGCCATCACCTTTAACCTGTTTCCGTCACCTTGACCCCAATTCCATCACCTTGACCCCATTTCCATCCCTTAACTCTGTTGCCGGCACCTTGACCCTATTGCTGGCACCCTGACCCTATTGCCATCACCTTGTCCCTGTTTCCATCACCTTGACCCCAATTCCATCACCTTGACCCCATTTTCATCCCTCAACTCTGTCGTTGGCACCTTGTTCCTATTGCCATTATCTTGACCCCAATTCCATCACCTTGGTCCCATTTCCATGACCTCGTCCCCGTTTCCATCCCCTTCTCCTCATTTCCATCCTCTTCTCCCTATTTCCATCCCTTTCTCCCCATTTCCATCCCCTTCTCCCCATTTCCATC
>NW_020936972.1:0-804 GCF_003984885.1 Neopelma chrysocephalum
CATGGAGAGTCTTATCTGTGCACAGACACCCCAGGGCCAGCAGGTGCTGAGCACATCAGGTGCTGTCGTGGCTGCAGCACCACACTTTGGTGGGCTGGAGGGATGCAAAATTCCTGTTGGGTACCATGTACCTCCTGTCTGTGGGACTTGGGATGAAGTGCAGGAAAGCACTGGCTCTAACAGGTGGAGTGGGCACGTGCTGGCTCTGCTTCAGTGCCCAAAGAGCCTCCCCTGGGCAGCCAACCAGGTGAGCTGTGCTACACAAGGTGGGCCTCAGTGCTTTTCCACCAGGCCTTGGCATTCTTAAGAGACAGAAACAAGGTAATGTGCTCTGATAAGCTGTATCTGTCAGCTGAACAGCTGCTGTGTCGCAGTTCAGAGCAAGAAGTTCACCCATGACAGGCAGGACCCAACCCACTCACTCCCACGCACACGAGGACACTGCTGCCCCTGCTTCTGGCCCAGAGACAGGGGGACACACTCAGGAACAGAGAACAGTGATGGGCCTGAATTGTACAGGTTGGAGAAGAACAGTAAATGTGAGCTGACTTAACAAATTCTATTATAAGAAAAACTATGTACTCTTAAAACAGACCTAAAAGCCCACAGACGTGCCCTCAGAAGAAACTCTAAGATCCCACCTCATCCACTGCTGGCAAGTGCTCTGCAGGCTGCCTTGAGTCAGCCAGCAAACCCAGTGTGTGTTACACAGCCAGCAAACCCAGTGTGTGTTACACAGCCAGCAAACCCAGTGTGTGTGTGTGTTACACACCCAGCAAACCCAGTGTGTGTGTTACACAGCCA
>NW_020936973.1:0-325 GCF_003984885.1 Neopelma chrysocephalum
CCAGCAAACCCAGTGTGTGTTACACAGCCAGCAAACCCAGTGTGTGTGTTACACAGCCAGCAAACCCAGTGTGTGTTACACAGCCAGCAAGGGAGCACAGGCAGCTGAAAGGCCTTCAGTGAGTGAGGGCAAAACCAGAGCTGGCAGTGAACAGCCAGCTGTCAGGTAAGAGTGTTTGCTCCAGGTAACACTCCTCAATCCTGAGAGGAGACCCAGGGTTCACTGCTGCACCTTCAACCCATGTGCCAGGGGCTGTTTCCACAGGTTGCTCACACCACCCAGCTCTCTCCACATGGAAATTAATGGAAGTGTGCAAATTACCCTT
>NW_020936974.1:0-860 GCF_003984885.1 Neopelma chrysocephalum
CATGGAGAGTCTTATCTGTGCACAGACACCCCAGGGCCAGCAGGTGCCGAGCACATCAGGTGCTGTCGTGGCTGCAGCACCACACTTTGGTGGGCTGGAGGGATGCAAAATTCCTGTTGGGTACCATGTACCTCCTGTCTGTGGGACTTGGGATGAAGTGCAGGAAAGCACTGGCTCTAGCAGGTGGAGTGGGCACGTGCTGGCTCTGCTTCAGTGCCCAAAGAGCCTCCCCTGGGCAGCCAACCAGGTGAGCTGTGCCACACAAGGTGGGCCTCAGTGCTTTTCCACCAGGCCTTGGCATTCTTAAGAGACAGAGAGACAAGGTAATGTGCTCTGATAAGCTGTATCTGTCAGCTGAACAGCTTCTGTGCCACAGTTCAGAGCAAGAAGTTCACCCATGACAGGCAGGACCCAACCCACTCACTCCCACGCACACGAGGACACTGCTGCCCCTGCTTCTGGCCCAGAGACAGGGGGACACACTCAGGAACAGAGAACAGTGATGGGCCTTAATTGTACAGGTTGGAAAAGAACAGTAAACGTGAGCTGACTTAACAAATTCTATTATAAGAAAAACTATGTACTCTTAAAACAGACCAAAAAGCCCACGGACGTGCGCTCAGAAGAAACTCTAAGACCCCACCTCATCCACTGCTGGCAAGTGCTCTGCAGGCTGCCCTGAGTCAGCCAGCAAAGCCAGTGTGTGTGTTACACAGCCAGCAAACCCAGTGTGTGTGTTACACAGCCAGCAAACCCTGTATGTGTGTTACACAGCCAGCAAACCCAGTGTGTGTGTGTTACACAGCCAGCAAACCCAGTGTGAGTGTTACACAGCCAGCAAACCCAGTGTGTGTTACACA
>NW_020936975.1:0-452 GCF_003984885.1 Neopelma chrysocephalum
TGGGGAAAAGTGTGAAAAGTGGGATAGAGCTGAGGAGATGGAAGGGGATGAAGGAATTGTTTTCCTCACTCGTTGTGGGTCATGTCCGTCTTGAGTCGTGGAATCTTTGGTTTGGGTTGGAAGGAGCTGCTGGATTCCTGTGGTAGCTGAAAGCCAGGGATTGGTCTGAATCCCTTGGAAAAATGTGATTAGTGGGAAAAAGTGTGAAAAGTGGGATAGAGCTGGGGAGGCGAAAGGGGAGGCAGGAATTGTTCTCCTCACCCCAGTGTGTCGCCTCTATCTTGAATCATGGAATCATCGGTTTGGGTTGGAGAGGCTCCTGGATTCCTGTGGGAGCTGGAACCCAAGGATTGTTCTTTTCCAGGCTGGAATGGGTGGAGATCATCGAGCCTCGCACGCGGGAGCGCATGGAAACCCTTGGAAAAGTGGGATTAGTGGGGAAAAGTGGGATA
>NW_020936976.1:0-497 GCF_003984885.1 Neopelma chrysocephalum
GCATGGAAACCCTTGGAAAAGTGGGATTAGTGGGGAAAAGTGGGATAGAGCCGAGGTGATGGAATGGGGAGACAAGGAATTGTTCCCCTCACCTTGGTGTCTCCCCTCCATCTGGGATCACCGGGCAGTTGGGATGGGAAGGCACCTTCACTCCCTCCCGTTCCCAGCTGACATTCCTCTCTCTCCCCCTCTTCCCGGGGCTCTTTCCCAGGCTGGAATGGGTGGAGATCATCGAGCCTCGCATGCGGGAGCGCATGGAAACCCTTGGAAACCCTTGGAAAAGTGGGATTAGTGGGAAAAAGTGTGAAAACTGGGATAGAGCTGAGGAGGTGGAAGATGGAAGGGGGAGGAACAAATTGTTCTCATCCGGGTGGGTCGTCTCTGTCTTGAGTCGTGGAATCTTTGGTCTGGTTTGGAAGGAGCTGCTGGATTCCTGTGGGAGCTGAAAGCCAGGGATTGGTCTGAATCCCTTGGAAAAGTGGGATTTGTGGGAAAAA
>NW_020936977.1:0-681 GCF_003984885.1 Neopelma chrysocephalum
TGGAAAAGTGGGATTAGTGGGAAAAAGTGTGAAAAGTGGGATAGAGCCGAGGAGGTGGAAGATGGAAGGGGGAGGAACAAATTGTTCTCATCCGTGTGGGTCGTGTCCTCCTTGAATCGTGGAATGTTTGGTTTGGGTTGGAAGGAGCTGCTGGATTCCTGTGGGAGCTGAAAGCCAGGGATTGCTTGGAAAACCTTGGAAAAGTGGGATTAGTGGGAAAAAGTGTGAAAAGTGGGATAGAGCTGAGGAGATGGAAGGGGGAGGCAGGAATTGTTCTCCTCATCCAGGTGGATCGGCTCTGTCTTGAATCACGGAATCATTGGTTTGGGTTGGAAGGAGCTGCTGAATTCCTGTGGGAGCTGAAAGCCAGGGATTGCTTGGAAAACCTTGGAAAAGTGGGATTAGTGGGAAAAAGTGTGAAAAATGGGATAGAGCTGAGGAGATGGAAGGGGGAGGCAGGAATTGTTCTCCTCATCCAGGTCAGTCACGTCCGACCTGAGTTGGACACGTGAGTCCGTGAGTCATTGAATCATTGGACAGTTTGGGTTGGAAGGAGCTGCTGGATTCCTGTGGTAGCTGAAAGCCAGGGATTGGTCTGAATCCCTTGGAAAAATGTGATTAGTGGGAAAAAGTATGAAAAGTGGGATAGAGCTGGGGAGGCGAAAGGGGAGGCAGGAATTG
>NW_020936978.1:0-549 GCF_003984885.1 Neopelma chrysocephalum
GGAAACCCTTGGAAAAGTGGGATTAGTGGGGAAAAGTGGGATAGAGCCGAGGTGATGGAACGGGGAGACAAGGAATTGTTCCCCTCACCTTGGTGTCTCCCCTCCATCTGGGATCACCGGGCAGTTGGGATGGGAAGGCACCTTCACTCCCTCCCGTTCCCAGCTGACATTCCTCTCTCTCCCCCTCTTCCCGGGGCTCTTTCCCAGGCTGGAATGGGTGGAGATCATCGAGCCTCGGACGCGGGAGCGGATGTACGCCAACCTGCTGACGGGCGAGTGCGTGTGGGACCCGCCGTCGGGGGTGCGCATCAAGCGCACCAACGAGAACCAGTGGTGGGAGCTCTTCGACCCCAACACCTCCCGCTTCTACTACTACAATGCCACCACCCAGAGGACCGTCTGGCACCGGCCCCAGAACTGCGACATCATCCCCCTGGCCAAGCTGCAGACCCTGAAGCAGAACACGGAGTCGCCGCGGGCGTCCACGGAGAACAGCCCCGGGAGGAGCAGCAACGTCAGCAGGGAGGGGAGCACTGGGTCCTCCCTGGA
>NW_020936979.1:0-406 GCF_003984885.1 Neopelma chrysocephalum
TTTGGGTTGGAGGGGCTCCTGGATTCCCGTGGGATCCGGAACCCAAGGATTGTTGTTTTCCCAGGCTGGAATGGGTGGAGATCATCGAGCCTCGCACGCGGGAGCGGATGTACGCCAACCTGCTGACGGGCGAGTGCGTGTGGGACCCTCCGTCGGGGGTGCGCATCAAGCGCACCAACGAGAACCAGTGGTGGGAGCTCTTCGACCCCAACACCTCCCGCTTCTACTACTACAATGCCACCACCCAGAGGACCGTCTGGCACCGGCCCCAGAACTGCGACATCATCCCCCTGGCCAAGCTGCAGACCCTGAAGCAGAACACGGAGTCGCCGCGGGCGTCCACGGAGAACAGCCCCGGCAGGAGCAGCAACGTCAGCAGGGAGGGGAGCACTGGGTCCTCCCTGGA
>NW_020936980.1:0-535 GCF_003984885.1 Neopelma chrysocephalum
TGGAAAAGTGGGATTAGTGGGAAAAAGTGTGAAAAGTGGGATAGAGCCGAGGAGGTGGAAGATGGAAGGGGGAGGAACAAATTGTTCTCATCCGTGTGGGTCGTGTCCTCCTTGAATCGTGGAATGTTTGGTTTGGGTTGGAAGGAGCTGCTGGATTCCTGTGGGAGCTGAAAGCCAGGGATTGCTTGGAAAACCTTGGAAAAGTGGGATTAGTGGGAAAAAGTGTGAAAAGTGGGATAGAGCTGAGGAGATGGAAGGGGGAGGCAGGAATTGTTCTCCTCATCCAGGTGGATCGGCTCTGTCTTGAATCACGGAATCATTGGTTTGGGTTGGAAGGAGCTGCTGAATTCCTGTGGGAGCTGAAAGCCAGGGATTGCTTGGAAAACCTTGGAAAAGTGGGATTAGTGGGAAAAAGTGTGAAAAATGGGATAGAGCTGAGGAGATGGAAGGGGGAGGCAGGAATTGTTCTCCTCATCCAGGTCAGTCACGTCCGACCTGAGTTGGACACGTGAGTCCGTGAGTCATTGAATCATTG
>NW_020936981.1:0-321 GCF_003984885.1 Neopelma chrysocephalum
TGGGGAAAAGTGTGAAAAGTGGGATAGAGCTGAGGAGATGGAAGGGGGAGGCAGGAATTGTTCTCCTCACCCGTGTGGGTCGTGTCCGCCTTGAGTTGTGGAATCTTTGGTCTGGTTTGGAAGGAGCTGCTGGATTCCTGTGGGAGCTGAAAAGCAGGGATTGGTCTGAAACCCTTGGAAAAGTGGGATTTGTGGGAAAAAGTGTGAAAAGTGGGATAGAGCTGGGGAGGTGAAAGGGGAGGCAGGAATTGTTCTCCTCATCCAGGTCAGTCATGTCCGACCTGAGTTGGACACGTGAGTCCGTGAGTCATTGAATCATTG
>NW_020936982.1:0-594 GCF_003984885.1 Neopelma chrysocephalum
TCCCTATCCCGGTATCCCTATCCCGGTGTCCCTATCCCGGTATCCCTGTCCCGCTATCCCTATCCCGGTGTCCCGTTCCCATTCCCGTTCCCGTTCCCTCCCCCGGGACCGGCGGGAAGCAGCGCCCCCTGCCGGCCCCGCCGCTGCTCGGCCGCGCCCCGCTCGGTGCGGGGGACACGGGGCGGGTCGGGGGTCCCTCGGTGCCACCCCCGGCCACCGGCACCGACACCAGGGAGCCTCCAAAGCCTTCTCCCTCTCTTTATTCCCGGTTAGGAATTACAGCCCGTTCCTACTCCGAGCACTTATTCCCGCTGTTTAATTTTCTTTAATCCCGGCTCCCGGGGTCCTTGGTTAATCTGCCCTTTATGAAATCAGTGGATCCTGGAGTTCCTTAGGAGGGAAATTCCCCCTGGGATGATCCTGCTTGTGGTTTAAGCCCTGGCAGCCCCCCCAGCCTGGAGGGGTGGGCAGGGGCCTCAGAATGAGGTGAAACTTGGGGGTTAAGAGCTCTTTAATAATTGAAATAAAGTAATATATAATAATAATAATAATAATAATAATAATAATAATAATAACAGGAGCCTTGTGATGGTG
>NW_020936983.1:0-562 GCF_003984885.1 Neopelma chrysocephalum
ATCCCTGTCCCGCTATCCCTATCCCGGTATCCCTATCCCGGTGTCCCGTTCCCATTCCCGTTCCCGTTCCCTCCCCCGGGACCGGCGGGAAGCAGCGCCCCCTGCCGGCCCCGCCGCTGCTCGGCCGCGCCCCGCTCGGTGCGGGGGACACGGGGCGGGTCGGGGGTCCCTCGGTGGGCTGTGCCACCCCCGGCCACCGGCACCGACACCAGGGAGCCTCCAAAGCCTTCTCCATCTCTTTATTCCCGGTTAGGAATTACAGCCCGTTCCTACTCCGAGCACTTATTCCCGCTGTTTAATTTTCTTTAATCCCGGCTCCCGGGGTCCTTGGTTAATCTGCCCTTTATGAAATCAGTGGATCCTGGAGTTCCTTAGGAGGGAAATTCCCCCTGGGATGATCCTGCTTGTGGTTTAAGCCCTGGCAGCCCCCCCAGCCTGGAGGGGTGGGCAGGGGCCTTGGAATGAGGTGAAACTTGGGGGTTAAGAGCTCTTTAATAATTGAAATAAAGTAATATATAATAATAATAATAATAATAATAATAACAGGAGCCTTGTGATGGTG
>NW_020936984.1:0-394 GCF_003984885.1 Neopelma chrysocephalum
CACCTTCACTCAGAGCAGCTTCTGCCCCAACCTGGCTTTGGATAATTTCAGGGACTGGGGGGGAAACGTTGGGAAAAGGGGAAGGTTTTCAGGCTGATCTGTAACAATTCCCAGGAAAATAAATAAATGAATAGATAAATAAATAGATAAATAAGCAGTTAGATAGATAAACAACCAGTTAAATAGATAAATAAACAACCAGATAGATCAATAACCAAATAGACAGATAGATAAATCAATAACCAGACAGATAAATAAATCAATAACCAGATAAATAAACAAATAAATAACCAGCTTAATAAATAAATAACAGATAAATAACCAGATAAATAGATCAATAACCAGACAGATAAATAAATAAATAACCAGAGAGACAGATAACCAGATGGATAAA
>NW_020936985.1:0-365 GCF_003984885.1 Neopelma chrysocephalum
AGATAACCAGATGGATAAATAAATAAAAAACCAGATACATAAATAAAAAACCAGATACATAAATAAATAACCAGATAGATAGATAAATAAATAAATAACCAGATAAATAAACAAATAAATAAGTAAATAACCCACCAGAAAACCTCAGGCCCCAAAGCCAACTCCCCTCCCTTCAGCACCTTCAACCAGGGATGGGGAAGAGTTGGGAAAGGGGGCCCGTTTTCACCCTAATCTGTAACACTTCTGAGGGAAATAAATAAAAAAATAGACAGACAGATAGATAGAAAAATTAATTAACTAATAACAGCCACCACAAACCCCCAGGACCCAAAGCCACCCTCCCCTTCCCACCAGGGATGGGGGGA
>NW_020936986.1:0-452 GCF_003984885.1 Neopelma chrysocephalum
ATAAATAACCAGATAGATAAATCAATATCCAGATAAATAAATAAATACATAACCAGATAGATAAATAAATAAATAACCAGAGAGACAGATAACCAGATGGAGAAATAAATAAAAAAACCAGATACATAAATAAAAAACCAGATACATAAATAAATAACCAGATAGATAGATAAATAAATAAATAACCAGATAAATAAACAAATAAATAAGTAAATAACCAACCAGAAAACCTCAGGCCCCAAAGCCAACTCCCCTCCCTTCAGCACCTTCAACCAGGGATGGGGAAGAGTTGGGAAAGGGGGCCTGTTTTCACCCTAATCTGTAACACTTCTGAGGGAAATAAATAAAAAAATAGACAGACAGATAGATAGAAAAATTAATTAACTAATAACAGCCACCACAAAGCCCCAGGACCCAAAGCCACCCTCCCCTTCCCACCAGGGATGGGGGGA
>NW_020936987.1:0-410 GCF_003984885.1 Neopelma chrysocephalum
CACCTTCACTCAGAGCAGCTTCTGCCCCAACCTGGCTTTGGATAATTCCAGGGACTGGGGGGAAATGTTGGGAAAAGGGGAAGGTTTTCAGGCTGATCTGTAACAATTCCCAGGAAAATAAATAAATGAATAGATAAGTAAATAGATAAATAACCAGTTAGATAGATAAACAACCAGTTAGATAGATAAATAAACAACCAGACAGATCAATAACCAGATAGACAGATAGATAAATCAATAACCAGACAGATAAATAAATCAATAACCAGATAAATAAACAAATAAATAACCAGCTTAATAAATAAATAACAGATAAATAACCAGATAAATAGATCAATAACCAGATAGACAGATAGATAAATCAATAACCAGAGAGACAGATAACCAGATGGATAAATAAATAAAAAACC
>NW_020936988.1:0-562 GCF_003984885.1 Neopelma chrysocephalum
TTAGAGATGGCAAAGATATGGGATCAAGGACCTAAACTTAGAGGAAAGCAAAGATAGGAGATCTAGGACCTACACTGAGAGATGGCAAAAATATGAGATCAAAAACTACACTGTGAGGTTGCAAAGGTATGAGATTAAGAACTACACCGAGAGATGGCAAAGATAGGAGATCTAGGACCCAAACTTTGAGGAAGGCAAAGATATGGGATCAAGGACCTACACTTAGACATGGCAAAGATATGGGATCAAGGACCTAAACTTAGAGATGGCAAAGATTTGAGATGAAAGACCTACACTGAGAGATGGGATCTGAGACTTACATTGAGAGATGGCAAATATATGAGATCAAGGACCTAAACTTAGAGATGGCAAATATATGAGATCAAGGACCAAAACTTAGAAGAAGACAATGAGAAGAAGTATTCTTAGAAGAAGATGTGTGAGATCCAGGACCTACAATGAGAGGAAGGCAAAGATATGGGACCAAGGACCTACACTGAGGAGAAGGCAAAGAGATGAGATCAAGGACCTAAACTTAGAGATGGCAAAGATATGGGATCAA
>NW_020936989.1:0-8469 GCF_003984885.1 Neopelma chrysocephalum
CCACCCTCACAGGGGAGAATTTCTCCTTCTATAGTAAAGAGTTCCTGGCAACTCACAGTCTCTAAAGCATTCAACTTACCTTCCTAACAGGGATCTTGCGGTCCAGGTTCATCTGACAATGCAAAAGATGAGAAAGAAAATGCATCACAAAAATAAATATATTGCAGTCAGGTTTTTAACAGCAAACAACAGCAGGCAAAGAATTAAAAATAAAGTTTAAAAACAGTTTAAGTAATTCTGAATCTTGCTTTACCTGAAGTAAGAAAATGTGACAAGCTGATCGAGCTTAGATCATTAGAATCTCCAGAATGAGCCCACAGTTATAGCATCTGAGACTTCCCTTAAAAGCTTTTCTATAAATAACGACTGTGAGTGTTCCGAAAAGCAATTTGTGAGCTTCATAGAAGTCAAGTGGGAGTGCCTGGGGCTGGAAATACAGCTCTGACAAATCCACAGAATCCCAGAATCCCAGAATGGTTTGGGTTGGAAGGGATCTTAAAGCCCATCCAGTCCCACCCTTGCCATGGGCAAGGACACCTCCCACCAGCCCAGGTTGCTCCAAGCCCCATCCAACCTGGCCTTGGACACTTCCAGGGATGGGGCAGCCACAGCTGCTCTGGGCAACCAGTGCCAGGGCCTCCCCATCCTCACAGGGAAGAATTTCTTCCCAATATCCCATCTAACCCTGCCCTCTGCCAGTGGGAAGCCATTTCCCCTTGTCCTGTCCCCCCAGACCCTTGTCCCAAGTCCCTCTCCAGCTCTCCTGGAGGCACTGGAAGAGCCTTGAAGGTCTCCCCGGATTCTTCTTTTAAAGCCTTGTTACAAATAGTCCCATTGTCTCTGGAGTGTCATGTTAGAAGTGAAAAACCAAACAAACCTGCTCTACCTTTAACCAAATCTTGCTGCTTCTCTGCACATTTGTTCACCCTTGGGATTCTGCCTTGGGGTTTGCAGCACTTTAAAATTAATTTCTAGATTGCCTTCCCACAAGTTGTCAAACCACCAGGAATGTATCCACTTCTGTGGTAATTTTTATCACATAAATAGTCAAGTATGAAATTGTCTTTGCTCTTCTACCATCAAAACAGACACACACCCCCAACAAAACAACCCTTTGACCTGCTCTTGGTGGCAGAGCTTCCTCGGGGTGAACGCCAAATGAATGAGTTCAGAGCTTCTTTCTAAAAATGTGAAAGATCTCAGACAACTGAGTGCACACAGGATTTTACAGCTGCTGGGTAATCTCCTTAAGGGCAGTAATCATACAAGACATTCCCCCTCACAAGCACACAAAGAGCTGAACATATCACCTCTGTCATTTAGACTGAGTCTTCGGGGGATGTTTCTGTTGTTCGCTGGCATTTTCCCACCACTCACCTGCTGCAGTTTGATGGCAGGAGGAGGAGTTTATTCCCCATCTCCTGTCACGTTTTTTTTTTGTTGTTGTAGGATTCTGGCACCACTCTCTGAATACTAAACACAACCCCATTGCAGCTGCACTCAGAGCTTACAGTCGGATATTTTATCCGTCACCGTTTCCAGTCTGGAACACAAAGGACGTTGTTCAGGATAACCACCCACAGCAGTAAGAGCAGGGATCTCTCACCAGAATGTGCTTTCTCAAGGTGCACTTCCTAATTCCTTACAAATGTTGGGTAAAGTCCCTCAGCTATTTTCAAAGCTCCCACCCACGTTACACCACGATTCAAGACAGGAAGGAAACACAACATCCACTGAAGCTGCAGAGGGGTCTAGAGAGAGGCAATTGAAAACCCTGCAGAGAGATTTAACTGGAACACGAGTCACTCACAAAGAGTGGCCAGGTTTGTCATCACGATGGACATGTCTGAATTTTAAAGCTCATGGGGAGCAGCAATCATCCTGCAAATAAATTCCTACAGCAGGTCTTTCTTTTGAGTCCATAGTGCACTCAAGCATGTTCCCTTCAAGATTATCACCCCTTCCTGGTACAAGTCAATCACCTGCCTGTGTTATCACGTGTGTTTTCCAGGCATAAATAATACTTGCACTTGTTTTTTTTCTTCTTTTTATCTGCTTTTGCTTGTAGTGAGAATGGGAAGAACAAAATCTGATCTCACTGGAAATGCTTTACCTGAACATGTAATTTAAATTTCAAATCTTCACGTACAATTTCATAACTAAAAGCAAAGTAACACTCTCGGGAATTCACAAAGTAATAGCAATGGAAATAATCTCAATGCCTTCATTGCCTGTCACAGCATTGAAAACAGTATTTACCCACAGGAAAAAAAGCCTGACTAATACCAATCCCTGCATGCAAGCCTGTAAGTGTGTATTTGAAAAATCAGAGCAAGGTAATTATGCAGGAAATAAACCAGCATGGTCCAACAACTAGATCAAGTAGGTAGAAAAAATAATGTTGCAGAAAAGTTAAAAATCCTGATGATTGTGTCTGAAATCAAAAGCCTCCCACAGCAATTCATCTGCAAGGAAAGTGTCAACCTCTCCCACACAGTCATGTCAAACAGGCTGTTTACCCAGCAGCCCTCCAGGTATATTTTCAGAGACAGTTGTAGCTCTGCTTCTGGTTTTGTCACCTTCTCGCCACAAGTTTGCCGCTTCTTTCCTCTATTTTAGCAGTCTGTGAATGAAGAAAACTGGCTCAGTAGCCCATTTCTTTACTATTTAGAAAGACATCCTTAATAGCATTTAAGTTAAAAATTCTTCACACTACTGTCAGCTGTTTGCCACCACGAAATCTTCCCCCATTTGTTCTATTCCTTGACATTAGAGCAGTTATTGGAGCAGCTGGCAGCAGTGGATTAAATTTGTTACTGACATTTGCATCTCAAACAAAACACTGAAGCAATGCCTTTGCTAAAAGCTTTGCTTTGTTAAGCAAAAGCTTCTGCCTGAGCTTCTGTCTGGTACTCAGCCTGCCTCAGTGTCCAACAGGGAATGCTAAAAAGGCCTGGCAAAGTTGGGATCTCTGCAAAGATGGGAGGGGGAGTGTTCACCTGGAGAAGAGAAGGCTCCAGGGAGACCTGAGAGCCCCTTCCAGGGCCTAAAGGGGCTCCAAGAGAGCTGGAGAGGGACTGGGGACAAGGAATGGAGGGACAGGACAAGGGGGAATGGCTTCCCACTGACACAGGGCAGGATTAGATGGGACATTGGGAAGAAATTCTTCCCTGTGAGGGTGGGGAGACCCTGGCACAGGTTTCCCAGAGCAGCTGTGGCTGCCCCATCCCTGGAAGTGTCCAAGGCCAGGTTGGACGGGGCTTGGAGCCACCTGGGCTAGTGGAAGGCGACCCTGCCTTCCAGGGGCTGGAACTGGATGGGCTTTAAGATCCCTTCCAACCCAAACCATCCTGAGATTCCAAGTTTTTCCAATGGTAAGACGTCTTTCAAACCAAAAGGCAATTCAAGACTCTCCTAGGATCTCTGTGCTCTGCAAATACAAAGTTAACTGTAATTATTTCATTGATTATGGTTATATCAACTACAAAGCTGCAGTTAGGCCTGAAAGACTTTAAGCTTCTTATGACAAACTGACATGAACATCTCTATGATGGCACACACCAGATGCTTTCAATGTTCCAGAACGTTTCTGAAAAGGTTATAGCTCACACTACCTCCTCCTCTTCACCTTCATCTCTTCTCTCTGAGCAGTTCTCAGAATTCAGCTTCTGAACTCCTATTGAAACCACATTTCCAGGTTCAACAAACTGCAAAGGACTGCAGTGTAACTTCAAATGCATGGCTGGTCCCACAGACAAAACAGACTTGTTGAAGTCCCTCCAAGAGTAAGGAGTAAATACCGACACCTTGACATAAATACTCTGGTATAAAAGTAGACATTGGAAAAAACTCCAGTAGAGACAACTCTGAATGTCCACTCAGTGATCTCTTGGAAGTTCATAATCTTCTTCCCAGGCCACACAAAAAAATTCACAATCCTTGTGTTCAGATATTTTCAAAGCCATAACTTAGAGAAGACCTGAAGTACAATGTCCAAAGATGAGTGAACACTTGCACAAGAACTTTTTAGAGACATTGATTTGGATAGTCAAAACCAATTGTGAAATAATTTTCAGGAATATTTTAAGAAACACACCTGAGGTTTGATTCTGCTCTGTTTGGGTTGTCAGGTTTTTCTGAAGTGATAAAGTTATTTCCTTGTTAACTGTAACATCACTTCAACCTGAGTTTTGAGAAAAATGTGACAGAAAACCTTAGTGAAGTGGTTTCACAATGGTTTAGGTGACAGCTTCAGGGGAGGAACATTTGGCAAAGCTGAGCACCACACTCAGATCACACCAGGTTATCTCCAGAGCTCCTTCATTGCAGTGAACTGACTTGCAGCATATACTTCTCTCACAGTTTTTATTTCAGAAATGTTTCTGAAAGATCTTCTCCTTGCTGTCCACCCTTCTAGAAGATAAACAAGCTCTGTGGTGTTTGTAACACTTCAGACCTGTCCCACCTTCCCACAGCTCCCCGGATGTGTCGTGTGTGCACCTGCTCCAGTGCAGAGCCCTCACAGAGCCCACATTGAGGCTGGTTTGCATCCTGCAGGGCTCCTGTTTCCTCAGTTTCCTGTCTGCTGAACAGTGTCTTTCTTGTTGTGCTTTTGTCACTCTGAGTGCTCCTGGTACGTCTGCAATCAAACAGGGCAACATATTCATCTCCCTTTCAATGAAGGTACTGTTTTTCTATTAAAACACTACATGTCCTTTGAAAATAAAGGGAAAATTTCCTGAAACACTCAGATTAAAAACAAAAAACACACCCTTTGGAGCCACATTCAAACCTGCAACGTATAAAGAGCTCACAGGCACTAACAGTTTGATGAATTTCTCCTTCTCTGCCTTTCACAGTTGGTGTCCCCAAAGCAGGGCTCTGTCACCTCGTGTGCAAGAGCCAATCCACACACTGAGTCGAGCTACTGCATTTTACCACCCTTCTGCAGAACAGGGAGTCAGGCCCCTCACACAGCTGGCACACCTGGGAAATGAGCACAGGCTTGTTATGAAAAGGTAACACAGAAAAACAGCAGAGAAACAGGGGATTGGGCTCATGCTTCTATCACATAATTCTTAACGTGCATGTGGTGTCTTGATCCAGTTCATTACACCCTCTTTTACACAGACAAATTTCCCTGGAGGTGTGTTTTTTAGCATTATAATTAACTGAGGTAACTTGAGGTTATATTTTTATCGTATCATCTACCAACAAGTTATTTTTTAACCTTCTACTCAATTACAGTTTCTACGTGAATCTGTTTGAACAACTGTCAACGAAATAGGGAGTTCTGGTGTTCTGGGGGGTCTCCAATGCATTCTGTTCCTGGGGGGTCCTCACTGCTCCATTCTCTCCCCCCTGTCCTCATGGTTTCAAGTCACTGTGAACATTTTGTGAATTTTTTAACTTCACCTGACATCACTACTGTAAGAACACACACAGAACCTGCTCATTTCAGGCTTCTTGTACAACCAGTCCAGTCTTGGCTGCAAGGGTTACACATGGCATGAAGCTGTGCCAGGGGGGTTGGGATGGATCTCAGGGAAAGGTTCTTCCCCCAGAGGGTGCTGGGGCACTGCCCAGGCTCCCCAGGGCAGTGGGCACGGCCCCAAGGCTGCCAGAGCTCCAGGAGCGTTTGGACAACGCTCTGAGGGACAGGGTGGGATTGTTGGGATGTCCTGTGCAGGGCCAGGGGTTGGACTGGATGATCCTTGTGGGTCCCTTCCCACTGAGGATATTCTGTGATTCTATGACTCCATATGTCCAAACACACATGATCAGCTCTTTGCTGCCTGCAGAGCACCCCTGACGTAGCTGGGTCAGACCCAGGTGACCACATGGGCACATGTGCCTGGTTGGATGCACTGACCTCGCAAAGAACGAAGAACTAAAGGCCCTTTTGCCCCAACCTGTTTGACATTTAAGTTTTCAGCAAGGAACAGATTGAGCATCACAGTGAACACAGAGCAACGTTCAAAGGAGCGAGGCAGTTCCAGGCACACACCTGCTGGCTCTGAAAAACCCCCACTTTTACATGTGGTGTCTCCTGGGTTAAGCAAACTCTTGTGAGCCGTTGTAGCTCTTTGCAAACGGCCCTTTAAGGGACAGATAACTCTTTTCTCCCAGCTGTCAGTCAGCTGGCAAACTGGGACAGTGACACGGGGCACGGGGAAAATCCCCCCTCGAGTTTTGTGTCTCACAGCCGGGTGGGTTCCACACACTCCTCCAGGGGCGTGGCTGGCCCTGATTCCAGGCATCAGTGGACACACCAATAACCAGCTGCAGGACTGAAGGCATCCCAGAAGATGCATTGCCATACTTTAAGATCAACTCAGTTAGGAAAGAGATGTTTAGTACATCAATACACATTTCTTCTCAAAACAGGAAGTTATTTAACAAAAATCGTAAGAATTCAGGTGAAGATAAAGAAAGCTGCGTAACTGGAAAGCCTGAAACAGCACACATTCATTCCAGAAAACTCCATTTATCATAAAAGTATTTGGAGAAGAAAGCTTTTCTCACAACTAAAATAAATAGCAAAAGAAAAGAGCAAGGGTTAAATGTGAGACAGTTTTTAGCACTTCTTGCTTTCTCAACAGGACAAATCCAGCAATTTTAGTTACAAATGCACTGCTCACTATACCATGTTTTTCAATATATACACATGTTGAGGAACGTATTTTTAGGGTCCCTCAAACAATGGACCCATTGAAATTTCCCCTCCCTGCCCTCCCCCAACCAAAAATAAATCAGTGATGGAGTAATCTAAAATACATTGCCCATTAAAAAGGTGAAATACTAATTCTGTTTAATTTCTCAGATTCACTGCTACAGAAATATCACCTGTTCTAGCATAATTTCAAGGAATTAATGAAGAATAATTATAATTCACAGCTCATCTCATCATATTCTCCCAACAAATAGATATGGAAAAATATTGCTTGTGCATTCCAGGTACTTCAAATCCCGTTTGGAGACATGATTATCGCAGAATCATGGAACAGTTTGGGCTGGAAGGGACCTTAAAGCTCACTTTATTCCACCCCCTGCCATGGGCAAGGACACCTTCCACTAGACCAGGCTGCTCCAAGCCCCATCCCTCAGATTTACCGCAGAACGTGCATTAAATACAACCTGTTTATGAGAATTGAACCTCTGACAGGAAGCAGGTGACTGACAAGAAGGCAGTAATTTCACACTGAATAAATGATTCATTTGCTCTTTAGAGAGACAGAGAGGCTTCTCCAGACAGAGCCTCTGGGCACCAAACTCATCCCCTTCCGTGACTGCAGGAAGTTGTGGTTTGAAGCTTTGAGCGTAAGAACCAACTCCCTGCACTGCAAGAACTTTTAAATAAGACATATACACACAGAATTCATGGAGACTGGATTCTAGCAGAAGGGCTACTGCTTGCTCTACGTAGTTGCTCACAGATGTTTGTTGTTCATAACTAACTATCCTGTATACGGAATTCCAACAGAAAAAAAAAAAGAGAAGAAGAAAACAGACTGTAGTAAAAAGTAGTTGTTTTTAATTGGCTGACGTGGCAGACAGCAGATAATTCACAGATTTAATTTCTTAGTCTGCCTCAAACAGTGGATATATGAGATTGTTTATAGAAAAATACCTAAGGACATTTTTGTGGTGCTGGGAAGGGATGTACTGGGAGCAGGAACAGGGTAATTGTGCTCACTCCAGGAGAGCTCAGCTGAGGGTGCATGGAAACAACAGGAATCGTTGACAGCAACTCTTGACAAGAAGGCACTTTTAATTCATTCCCATGAGAGGTCCATTCTAAGTCTAAACGATCCCCAGTTCGAGTCACCCCCTAATTAGAGTATGTTGCAAACTTCTAAAGCAAGACCTCATTAAAGCATTTACAGTCCGATGTTCTTGCAAGCGAGCAGCTACCAATTCAAAATAGATAATTTTGCAATGGAAAAAAAAAAAAGAGTAAGATTTGTTAATCTTGAGTCTCTAGAAATACCCAGGTCTGGAACACCAGTAAATAAGAAATATCTCAGCATTCAAAGGAAACAGGTGAGCTGGCAAAGCCGAGAAGCTCTTCACTGAAATTCACTAGAAAGTTGAAGCTGGTTCATTAACTCATCATCCCTCACTATCTCTGGCAATACCCAGAAATACTTATTATGGACTGAAACACACTGTAGTAGTGAAAAGAGCACATCCTTCAAGAAATGGAGCTCTGAGATCAATCCAACTCTCAACAACTCCTTTAGTCACTTATTGAGGGAGGGGATTGTCCAGCCCTGCTCTGACCTGGGGCGGCCTCACCTCGAGTCCTGGGGGCTGTTTGGGGGCCACAGTGTCAGAAGGATTTGAAGCTGCTGGAGAGTGTCCAAAGGAGGGACACAGAGATGAGGAAGGGTCTGGGGGGGAAGGGTCTGAGGAGCAGCTGAGGGCACTGGGCTGGTTCAGCTGGAGCAGAGGAGACTGAGGGGAGAC
>NW_020936990.1:0-595 GCF_003984885.1 Neopelma chrysocephalum
GGGATGGCTGTAGGGGCCAGGGAACATTTCCACAGGGAGATCATAGAATGGTGAATGAAAGGGACCTTAAAGCTCATCCAGTTCCACCCTCTGCCATGGGCAGGGACACCTTCCACTATCCCAAGTTGTTCCAAGCCCCATCCAACCTGTCCTTGGACACTTCCAGGGATGGGGCAGCCACAGCTGCTCTGGGAAACCTGGGACAGCCCCTCCCCAACCTCGCAGCCAAGAATTCCTTCACAATATTCCATTGAACCCTGCCCTGTATCAGTGGGAAGCCATTCCCCTTGTCCCTCCGTCCCTTGTCCCAAGTCCCTCTCCAGCTCTCCTGGAGCCCCTTTAGGGCCTGGAAGGGGCTCTCAGGTCTCCCTGGAGCCTTCTCTTCTCCAGGTGAACACTCTCAGCTCTCTCATACTCAACAAGGACGGGAAACCAGGTCAGTGGCAGCTGCCTAGGACAGTCCAGCACCGCAGTACCTCCGTGCCCGGGGTCAGAGACGCGGACGGGGCGGCGGGGCCGAGCAGGCAATGCTCAGGGTATCCCGTGAGAACCCCGATCAATGCTGGCGGTGCCGCCATTTCACCCTGAGGGCGCG
>NW_020936991.1:0-383 GCF_003984885.1 Neopelma chrysocephalum
CCACAGCTTCTCTGGGCAACCTGTGCCAGGGCCTCACCACCCTCACAGCCAAGAATTCCTTCCCAGTATCCCATCTATCCCTGCCTTCTGGCAGTTGGAAGCCATTCCCCCTTGTCCTGTCCCTCCGTCCCTTGTCCCAACTCCCTCTCCAGCTCTCCTGGAGCCTTCTCTTCTCCAGGTGAACGCTCCCAGCTCTCTCATACTCAACAAGGACGGGAAACCAGGTCAGTGGCAGCTGCCTAGGACGGTCCAGCACCGCAGTACCTCCGTGCCCGGGGTCAGAGGCGCGGACGGGGCGGCGGGGCCGAGCAGGCAATGCTCAGGGTATCCCGTGAAAACCCCGATCAATGCTGGCGGTGCCGCCATTTCACCCTGAGGGCGCG
>NW_020936992.1:0-595 GCF_003984885.1 Neopelma chrysocephalum
GGGATGGCTGTAGGGGCCAGGGAACATTTCCACAGGGAGATCATAGAATGGTGAATGAAAGGGACCTTAAAGCTCATCCAGTTCCACCCTCTGCCATGGGCAGGGACACCTTCCACTATCCCAAGTTGTTCCAAGCCCCATCCAACCTGTCCTTGGACACTTCCAGGGATGGGGCAGCCACAGCTGCTCTGGGAAACCTGGGACAGCCCCTCCCCAACCTCGCAGCCAAGAATTCCTTCACAATATTCCATTGAACCCTGCCCTGTATCAGTGGGAAGCCATTCCCCTTGTCCCTCCGTCCCTTGTCCCAAGTCCCTCTCCAGCTCTCCTGGAGCCCCTTTAGGGCCTGGAAGGGGCTCTCAGGTCTCCCTGGAGCCTTCTCTTCTCCAGGTGAACACTCTCAGCTCTCTCATACTCAACAAGGACGGGAAACCAGGTCAGTGGCAGCTGCCTAGGACAGTCCAGCACCGCAGTACCTCCGTGCCCGGGGTCAGAGACGCGGACGGGGCGGCGGGGCCGAGCAGGCAATGCTCAGGGTATCCCGTGAGAACCCCGATCAATGCTGGCGGTGCCGCCATTTCACCCTGAGGGCGCG
>NW_020936993.1:0-4893 GCF_003984885.1 Neopelma chrysocephalum
TGAGAGCCACAGGCACCTCCGCAGGTCCCTCACTCCGGCCATTGCCGCCCGCTGCCTACAGAGGGAGTCGAGAGCAGCTGACGCAGGAGCGAAAGGGAACCGCAGCGAAGTGAAGCCCATACGGAGGAGAAGGTCATGCGATGGTGATTAAGCAATTGTGTGAAGTCCTTCGCAAAGGTACTATCCGGCAATAAGCACATTTGGCTCTGTCCAGAGCAATATCCTGTCTCCAATGGTGCCCATAAGCAAACGCTGAGGGAAGAAGCAGCATGGAATATCCCCCCTGGCAAGTCCCTCTGCTTCAACTCTCAGCCCCCCGAATATCCCCAGCCTGTCATAATTTGTCCTTTGGTGATGCTCAAAACATCTTCCAAGTACTTGCTCAGCCGGCTTTTATCTCCCCTTTAGGTTTCTGCAGCCATAACATCCTCGAGCATGACGCCCTTGGATGCAGTGCCCGTTCCCAGGATCCTCCTCTGGGTGCCCACAGCTCCTCACAGCCTCACTGCCAACCCCAGCCCGAGCAGTGCTGGAAGAGACAGGGAACAGTCAGTTCCTATCCAGCGGCTTTGCACCACTTCAGATCCTGTAAACATCCAGGATCTGCTTTACATCATCTGTCCAGGCTGAAGAATCCCAGCCTGCTCAGCAGTTCTTGCCATGGTAGCTCTGCTCTCAATCATCTGTCACCAGCCTCAGGCCCTCCCCAAGGCCTGTGCACCCTCTCCAAGAACCACAGAATTGCTGAGGTTGGAAAAGACCTTTAAGATCACCAAGTCCAGCATCACCACCATGTTCCCCACTAACCCATGTCCCCAAGTGCCACATCCACACACTGTTTGAACACTTCCAGGGATAGTGACTCCACCACCATCCTGGGCAGCTTTTATACCCCTTTCTGTGAAGAAATGTCTCAAAGACAAGAGCAACAGATCTGCATGGCCTCTGTATCCTGAGCACAGGCAAATCACCATCGTTATACAAAAGAGCAGCATAATGTTCTCTGTCCTCTATTTTTGTTCTTAATGTCTGATATTTTATAAGCTACTGCTCTGCAACATCACAAACTCCAATATTTTGCTCCTGGTGGTGGTGGCCAGCACAGCTGCTTATCTTCATAGTGCCATTTGTTTCCACGGTTATTTGACTGTAGAGGTGAAATTAAAGGCAACAAAGATACTTTTTCCAGCTTCAGCATCTATAAAATGGAAAGTCACTGGCAAAAGGTTACATTTAAACCAAAAAGTTTTAAAATTAGAACTTTAATAACTCCAAGCATTAATTTCTAGTCAGTGAGAGGAGCCTTGAAGACAGAAACAAGAATCATCACGCCTTGTAAAGAGACTTCAAAAGGTAACAAAGTATTTGCACATTCAGAAATCCATAATCTCAGAAGCACTGTGCCATAAGTGTTTAAACCCTGACAGCTTGACATTCTCCCAGAAACAGGATTCTGTCATTTGAAAAAAAAGGTAGATCTACATTGTGGGTTTGACTTCAGTTTATTATCAGACTTAGTTCTTCAATTAAACCAAACCTTGAAGTGCAGGCATCCTCTAGAGAGCAAGGGAACACCTTAAAAAATAAAGTAATGCAGAGGTGACGCTCTTGTCACTTTGATAAAACAGAAACTATTTAATCCCATTGGCTTTTACACAGCACTGTTTTTAAAAGCTGTTTTAGAGCTTTTTCTTAGAGGCAGGGAAGCAGCAAACATAAAAACACTGAGTGCATGAGCTCGACCCATAAAGTAGGGAGAAATTTTTCTTGATTGCTGTCAGGCAGATCCTGAAGCATTGTGATTTCACAGGATACTGACCTTCTTCAGGGGCTCACTGCTCACCTGGTTCAAAGTGGATTGAACCTTTTCCCACACCACATTGTATGGGCAGCAACAGCCACTGCACTGATGGGGCAAATCAAACATTTTTAGGTATAGTCAGTCATGCCCTTCTCCATAGGTTGTGGGTAACCTTTTATTGATGTAAGTAAAGTTTGTGAAGATTGGGCCATGAATGTATATTTAAATGATGAGATTCAAGAAAGACTTTCTTAGAATTTTGAAATACATCCTTGAAGTATGAAGGCACCCAAAGTCTGAGAACACAGTGATTCTGTGGTGGTTTATGGTTCCACAGTGGTGATAAGAGACACTTCAGGCTTGTTCTAGTGTCATAAATGTTCAACTCAACTAATTACATCACAAACCACAGGGGATTCCACAGGCATCATGGTGCTCATATTGCCACATTTTCTGTATTTCAGACCATGAAGAACACACAAACCTCTGGCAGTGAAAGGGAACCATTCATGTCACATGTATTAAACCCACAGAGCACTGTAATTGTTGTCCATCCCCACCATCTCAGAGCCAAGGCTGGCAGGAGTATTGATGCACTGCCCTTGTTCCTGTGTGGAAACTCAGTTTGTGGCTTCACAAGGCAGTTACATCACTGTGAGTGTTTAATCCATATATGAACAAGTCAGAAAGTCTATTTTCATGTGTTTGGTTTTGTGTCAATAAACCATAGACTCACAGACTGGATGGGGCTGGAAGGGACATTAAAACCCACCCAGTTCCACTCCTGCCATGGGCAGGGACACCTTCCACTATCCCAGGTTGCTCCAAGCCCCGTCTAATCTGGCCTTGGACACTTCCAGGGATCCAGAGGCAGCCACAGCTGCTCTGGGCAACCTGGGACAGGGCCTCAGCAGCCTCCCAGGGAAGAATTTCTTCCCAATGTCCCATCTCTCCCTGCCCTCTGGCACTGGGAAGTCATTCTCTGTGTCCTGTCCCTCCAGGCCCTTTTCCAAAGTCCCTCTCCAGCTCTCCTGGAGCCCCTTTAGGCCCTGCAAGGGGCTCTCAGGTCTCCCTGGAGCCTTCTCTTCTCCAGGTGAACCCCCCCAGCTCTCCCAGTCTGGCTCCAGAGCAGAGGGGCTCCAGCCCTTGGAGCATCTCCGTGGCCTCCTCTGGACTCTCTCCAGCAGCTCCACATCCTTGTGCTGTTGTTCCCCAGGGCTGGAGGCAGCTCTGCAGGGGGGTCTCACCTGAGGGGGCAGAGGGTCAGAATCCCCCCTCTCCTGCTGCCCACGCTGTGGGACCAGCCCAGGGCACGGGGGCTTTCTGGGTGCCAGCACATGTGGCCAGGCAGGTCGAGCCTCTCATCCTCTGACATCCCCAAGTCCTTCTCCCCAGGGCTGCTCTCAATCCATTCTCTGCCCAGGCTGTTTTTTGTGCTTGGAATATTTGATCTCAAGACTAACAAGCCATTTTCAAACAACATTCTTAAAGCACACATCAGGCTTTTCATAACTCGCTCTACTAGTTCATACATGGACATCTGAGTAGTAGGTTCTGCCAAACATCCCAAAATACATAAAAAACAGGTGCTTCCCCAAAGCCTTCAGGGAAACAAAAAAAGTAAGTCAATCAGTGTGTTTACCATGCATTTTATTACTGCTTAACAACATCCTGGAACTTCCAGGCCTGGAAGATGATGAGAGTGTTAAAGGAACCAGAGGTCTGGGACTGCATTACAGGAAACCTGGGGCTGAGCCAGTGAGATGTGCAACAGGATTGGAGATTATAAAAATCATTATCAAAACTTCTACATTTTAATTGCAATAGAAGATTAACAGCTCATTGGACAGATAGAACTACGCTACAAATTCATTCACATCCAGAATAAAACCACACACAACCACAAGCTTCATAAATTATGAGCTTGGAATAACGATGACTCCTGGCAACCAGGAAAGCTTCTGGCTTGCTTCCTTACATTTTGTTGTTTGTCTCTTGAAATCTTTTACCCACTGCTAAATTTTAAAGGAGATGATTTTAGAAACTAGGTTAATAGATAGTGACTGCTGCACAACAAACAATGTGGGTGAACACATCCAGAGGCCATTAACACATAAAGGAAAAGGGAAGTCAAAGAAAGAGTAAGGGAAAAATCAGCTTCAATAACAGGTTATAATAACTGCACATTTAAATTGAATTAAAACTTTTCCACATCCGTCCGCAAATGATTAAGTGTGGCTGGTTTAATTAGAGCAGCTCAGTGCAGAGAAACCTGAACCAACATGTTCCACAGCCAACATGCTGCTGGCAGCAGTGACTTGTGCTGCCTCAGAGCTCAGCACGGTGTCTTCTGCATCAGCCTGAGAAAATCCATAGAAGTTCTCTTACAGATCACTGGAACTATAAATGGGGGTGATCCTTCTGCAGTGCAAGGAGAGACAAACATGCCCTAGGTGATATAATTCACCTCACAAGTGAAATGACAGCATAGACAGAATGAAAACAGCAGCTACAGGTAAGCACAGGTAAGGTGACTCCCATGGGAGTGAAGTGGGAAGGGTGAGTCCATCCTTCTGCAAACAGCCAGGAGAAGGGGATACCAAAGAAGACAAATTGCTCCAGACAGGTGGACATTACTCCTCCTCTGGGGAGAAAATGACCCTCGGAACAAAGAAAAAAAGCACCAAGGATGGGGTACCAGGAAGAGTAAGGAGAGCAAGGGAACACCAAGGAAAGGAAAACCAGACTTATCCAGAAGGATGCTGACAGTGGAGAAATACAGGGAGCCCTACAGTTCAGGTGATGAGGACACAAACCCAAAGATGAGGGATTGAGAAGTGTCTGTAAGCAAAGCCTTGGGACAGCGCTGGGGCATGTGTTGAGAGAGGTGGGCACAAGCCAGAGGATAATGAAGTCCAGGGGCTGAGAGCCTGAAGAGAACAAGTCACAGGAGGGTGAAGGTGGTCTCTTAATGGTGAGGAGAAATCTGAGAGCAACGTGAGACCCTGAAGGAGGGAAAGACATCCAACACTGATGGGGCAAGGAGGGATGGCTGTAGGGGCCAGGGAACATTTCCACAGGGAGATCATAGA
>NW_020936994.1:0-4887 GCF_003984885.1 Neopelma chrysocephalum
TGAGAGCCACAGGCACCTCCGCAGGTCCCTCACTCCGGCCATTGCCGTCCGCTGCCTACAGAGGGAGTCGAGAGCAGCTGACACAGGAGCCAAAGGGAACCGCAGCGAAGTGAAGCCCACACGGAGGAGAAGGTCATGCGATGGTGATTAAGCAACTGTGAGAAGTCCTTCGCAAAGGTACTACCCGGCAATAAGCACATTTGGGTCTGTCCAGAGCGATATCCTGTCTCCAATGGTGCCCATAAGCAAACGCTGAGGGAAGAAGCAGCATGGAATATCCCCCCTGGCAAGTCCCTCTGCTTCAACTCTCAGCCCCCCGAATATCCCCAGCCTGTCATAATTTGTCCTTTGGTGATGCTCAAAACATCTTCCAAGTACTTGCTCAGCCGGCTTTTATCTCCCCTTTAGCTTTCTGCAGCCATAACATCCTCGAGCATGACGCCCTTGGATGCAGTGCCCATTCCCAGGATCCTCCTCTGGGTGCCCACAGCTCCTCACAGCCTCACTGCCAACCCCAGCCCGAGCAGTGCTGGAAGAGACAGGGAACAGTCAGTTCCTATCCAGCGGCTTTGCACCACTTCAGATCCTGTAAACATCCAGGATCTGCTTTACATCATCTGTCCAGGCTGAAGAATCCCAGCCTGCTCAGCAGTTCTTGCCATGGTAGCTCTGCTCTGCTCTCAATCATCTGTCACCAGCCTCAGGCCCTCCCCAGGTCCTGTGCAACCTCTCCAAGAACCACAGAATTGCTGAGGTTGGAAAAGACCTTTAAGATCACCAAGTCCAGCATCACCACCATGTTCCCCACTAACCCATGTCCCCAAGTGCCACATCCACACACTGTTTGAACACTTCCAGGGATAGTGACTCCACCACCATCCTGGGCAGCTTTTACATCCCTTTCTGTGAAGAAATGTCTCAAAGACAAGAGCAACAGATCTGCATGGCCTCTGTATCCTGAGCACAGGCAAATCACCATTGTTATACAAAAGAGCAGCATAATGTTCTCTGTCCTCTATATTTGTTCTTAATGTCTGATATTTTATAAGCTACTGCTCTGCAACATCACAAACTCCAATATTTTGCTCCTGGTGGTGGTGGCCAGCACAGCTGCTTATCTTCATAGTGCCATTTGTCTCCACGGTTATTTGACTGTAGAGGTGAAATTAAAGGCAACAAAGATACTTTTTCCAGCTTCAGCATCTATAAAATGGAAAGTCACTGGCAAAAGGTTACATTTAAACCAAAAAGTTTTAAAATTAGAACTTTAATAACTCCAAGCATTAGTTTCTAGTCAGTGAGAGGAGCCTTGAAGACAGAAACAAGAATCATCACGCCTTGTAAAGAGACTTCAAAAGGTAACAAAGTATTTGCACATTCAGAAATCCATAATCTCAGAAGCACTGTGCCATAAGTGTTTAAACCCTGACAGCTTGACATCCTTCCCAGAAACAGGATTCTGTCATTCGAAAAAAAAGGTAGATCTACATTGTGGGTTTGACTTCAGTTTATTATCAGACTTAGTTCTTCAAATAAACCAAACCTGGAAGTGCAGGCATCCTCTAGAGTGCAAGGGAACACCTTAAAAAATAAAGTAATGCAGAGGTGAAGCTCTTGTCACTTTGATAAAACAGAAACTATTTAATCCCATTGGCTTTTACACAGCACTGTTTTTAAAAGCTGTTTTAGAGCTTTTTCTTAGAGGCAGGGAAGCAGCAAACATAAAAACACTGAGTGCATGAGCTCGACCCATAAAGTAGGGAGAAATTTTTCTTGATTGCTGTCAGGCAGATCCTGAAGCATTGTGATTTCACAGGATACTGACTTTCTTCAGGGGCTCACTGCTCACCTGGTTCAAAGTGCATTGAACCTTTTCCCACACCACATTGTATGGGCAGCAACAGCCACTGCACTGATGGGGCAAATCAAACATTTTTAGGTATAGTCAGTCATGCCCTTCTCCATAGGTTGTGGGTAACCTTTTATTGATGTAAGTAAAGTTTGAGAAGATTGGGCCATGAATGTATATTTTAATGATGAGATTCAAGAAAGACTCTCTTAGAATTTTGAAATACATCCTTGAAGTATGAAGAAACCCAAAGTGTGATTCTGTGGTGCTTTATGGTTCCACAGTGGTGATAAGAGACACTTCAGGCTTGTTCTAGTGTCATAAATGTTCAACTCAACTAATTACATCACAAACCACAGGGGATTCCACAGGCATCATGGTGCTCATATTGCCACATTTTCTGTATTTCAGACCATGAAGAACACACAAACCTCTGGCAGTGAAAGGGAACCATTCATGTCACATGTATTAAACCCACAGAGCACTGTAATTGTTGTCCATCCCCACCGTCTCAGAGCCAAGGCTGGCAGCAGTATTGATGCACTGCCCTTGTTCCTGTGTGGAAACTCAATTTTTGGCTTCACAAGGCAGTTACATCACTGTGAGTGTTTAATCCATATATGAACAAGTCAGAAAGTCTATTTTCATGTGTTTGGTTTTGTGTCAATAAACCACAGACTCACAGACTGGATGGGACTGGAAGGGACATTAAAACCCACCCAGTTCCACTCCTGCCATGGGCAGGGACACCTTCCACTAGCCCAGGTTGCTCCAAGCCCCGTCTAATCTGGCCTTGGACACTTCCAGGGATCCAGAGGCAGCCACAGCTGCTCTGGGCAACCTGGGACAGGGCCTCAGCAGCCTCCCAGGGAAGAATTTCTTCCCAATGTCCCATCTCTCCCTGCCCTCTGGCACTGGGAAGCTATTCTCTGTGTCCTGTCCCTCCATCCCTTGTCCCCAGTCCCTCTCCAGCTCTCTTGGAGCCCCTTTAGACCCTGCAAGGGGCTCTCAGGTCTCCCTGGAGCCTTCTCTTCTCCAGGTGAACCCCCCCAGCTCTCCCAGCCTGGCTCCAGAGCAGAGGGGCTCCAGCCCTTGGAGCATCTCCGTGGCCTCCTCTGGACTCTCTCCAGCAGCTCCACGTCCCTGTGCTGTTGTTCCCCAGGGCTGGAGGCAGCTCTGCAGGGGGGTCTCACCTGAGGGGGCAGAGGGTCAGAATCCCCCCCTCTCCTGCTGCCCACGCTGTGGGACCAGCCCAGGGCACGGGGGGTTTCTGGGTGCCAGCACATGTGGCCAGGCAGGTCGAGCCTCTCATCCTCTGACATCCCCAAGTCCTTCTCCCCAGGGCTGCTCTCAATCCATTCTCTGCCCAGGCTGTTTTTTGTGCTTGGAATATTTGATCTCAAGACTAACAAGCCGTTTTCAAACAACATTCTTAAAGCACACATCAGGCTTTTCATAACTCGCTCTACTAGTTCATACATGGACATCTGAGTAGTAGGTTCTGCCAAACATCCCAAAATACATAAAAAACAGGTGCTTCCCCAAAGCCTTCAGGGAAACAAAAAAAGTAAGTCAATCAGTGTGTTTACCATGCATTTTATTACTGCTTAACAACATCCTGGAACTTCCAGGCCTGGAAGATGATGAGAGTGTTAAAGGAACCAGAGGTCTGGGACTGCGTTACAGGAAACCTGGGGCTGAGCCAGTGAGATGTGCAACAGGATTGGAGATTATAAAAATCATTATCAAAACTTCTACATTTTAATTGCAATAGAAGATTAACAGCTCATTGGACAGATAGAACTACGCTACAAATTCATTCACATCCAGAATAAAACCACACACAACCACAAGCTTCATAAATTATGAGCTTGGAATAACGATGACTCCTGGCAACCAGGAAAGCTTCTGGCTTGCTTCCTTACATTTTGTTGTTTGTCTCTTGAAATCTTTTACCCACTGTAAATTTTAAAGGAGATGATTTTAGAAACTAGGTTAATAGATAGTGACTGCTGCACAACAAACAATGTGGGAGAACACATCCAGAGGCCATTAACACATAAAGGAAAAGGGAAGTCAAAGAAAGAGTAAGGGAAAAATCAGCTTCAATAACAGGTTATAATAACTGCACATTTAAATTGAATTAAAACTTTTCCACATCCGTCCGCAAATGATTAAGTGTGGCTGGTTTAATTAGAGCAGCTCAGTGCAGAGAAACCTGAACCAACATGTTCCACAGCCAACATGCTGCTGGCAGCAGCGACTTGTGCTGCCTCAGAGCTCAGCACGGTGTCTTCTGCATCAGCCTGAGAAAATCCATAGAAATTCTCTTACAGATCACTGGAAATATAAATGGGGGTGATCCTTCTGCAGTGCAAGGAGAGACAAACATGCCCTAGGTGATATAATTCACCTCATAAGTGAAATGACAGCATAGATAGAACGAAAACAGCAGCTACAGGTAAGCACAGGTAAGGTGACTCCCGTGGGAGTGAAGTGGGAAGGGTGAGTCCATCCTTCTGCAAACAGCCAGGAGAAGGGGATACCAAAGAAGACAAATTGCTCCAGACAGGTGGACATTACTCCTCCTCTGGGGAGAAAATGACCCTCGGAACAAAGAAAAAAAGCACCAAGGATGGGGTACCAGGAAGAGTAAGGAGAGCAAGGGAACACCAAGGAAAGGAAAACCAGACTTATCCAGAAGGATGCTGACAGTGGAGAAATACAGGGAGCCCTACAGTTCAGGTGATGAGGACACAAACCCAAAGATGAGGGATTGAGAAGTGTCTGTAAGCAAAGCCTTGGGACAGCGCTGGGGCATGTGTTGAGAGAGGTGGGGACAAGCCAGAGGATAATGAAGTCCAGGGGCTGAGAGCCTGAAGAGAACAAGTCACAGGAGGGTGAAGGTGGTCTCTTAATGGTGAAGAGAAATCTGAGAGCAACGTGAGACCCTGAAGGAGGGAAAGACATCCAACACTGATGGGGCAGGGAGGGATGGCTGTAGGGGCCAGGGAACATTTCCACAGGGAGATCATAGA
>NW_020936995.1:0-611 GCF_003984885.1 Neopelma chrysocephalum
GTGGGCACGGCCCCAAGGCTGCCAGAGCTCCAGGAGCGTTTGGACAATGCTCTGAGGGACAGGGTGGGATTGTTGGGGTGTCCTGGGCAGGGCCAGGGGTTGGACTGGATGATCCTTGTGGGTCCCTTCCAGCTCGGGGTTTTATATGATTCTAAGCTTCACTTACTTTGATGAATCTCTTTATTTAAATCTTAGCAACATCAACTCAATTGCTGGTGTTACTAATGATAGAAATATAACAATAAATAAAATGCAAACAAGATCTCTCAGTAGATTAAAAGCATTAATTGCAGTATTCCACTGCTAGGAACATTCACCAAACTGGTATTAACTGCCCTTCTCTACCTGGGTGTGGGCTGTGACATCATTTCATTAAAGATTCACAGAATCCCAGAATGGTTTGGGTTGGGAGGGTCCTTAAAGCTCACCTCATCCCACCCCCTGCCATGGGCAGGGACACCTTCCACCAGCCCAGGTTGCTCCAAGCCCCATCCAACCTGGCCTTGGACACTTCCAGGGATGGGGCAGCCACAGCTTCTCTGGGCAACCTGTGCCAGGGCCTCACCACCCTCACAGGGGAGAATTTCTCCTTCTATAGTAAAGAGTTCCTG
>NW_020936996.1:0-576 GCF_003984885.1 Neopelma chrysocephalum
GCGTTTGGACAACGCTCTGAGGGACAGGGTGGGATTGTTGGGGTGTCCTGGGCAGGGCCAGGAGTTGGACTGGATGATCCTTGTGGGTCCCTTCCAGCTCAGGGTTTTATATGATTCTAAGCCTCACTCACTTTGATGAATCTCTTTATTTAAATCTTAGTAACATCAACTCAATTGCTGGTGTTACTAATGATAGAAATATAACAATAAATAAAATGCAAACAAGATCTCTCAGTAGATTAAAAGCATTAATTGCAGTATTGCACTGCTGGGAACATTCACCAAACTGGTATTAACTGCCCTTCTCTACCTGGGCGTGGGCTGTGACATCATTTCATTAAAGATTCACAGAATCCCAGAATGGTTTGGGTTGGGAGGGTCCTTAAAGCTCACCTCATCCCACCCCCTGCCATGGGCAGGGACACCTTCCACCAGCCCAGGTTGCTCCAAGCCCCATCCAACCTGGCCTTGGACACTTCCAGGGATGGGGCAGCCACAGCTGCTCTGGGCAACCTGTGCCAGGGCCTCCCCACCCTCACAGGGGAGAATTTCTCCTTCTATAGTAAAGAGTTCCTG
>NW_020936997.1:0-321 GCF_003984885.1 Neopelma chrysocephalum
GCGTTTGGACAACGCTCTGAGGGACAGGGTGGGATTGTTGGGGTGTCTGTGCAGGGCCAGGGGTTGGACTGGATGATCGCTGTGGGTCCCTTCCAGCTCAGAATATTCTGGGATTCTGTGACTCAGGTACCCCGACAGTTGACAAAGAGCCGCAGGCTTCGCACCAGGCTGCAGTGGCAGAGCAAACCAAAAGCCCGGGCAGCCTGACTGGCTGTTGGCCACCAGCCAGAGAACATCAGAGTCATCAAGAAAACCCCTGTCCTCCTCTGTGGTCTGAGAGCCACAGGCACCTCCGCAGGTCCCTCACTCCGGCCATTGCCG
>NW_020936998.1:0-332 GCF_003984885.1 Neopelma chrysocephalum
CGTGAGGGGACAGCGGGAGCGGCGTCACCGGGAGTGAGCGGGGCTGATCGCCGAGGCCTCGCAGAGCCGGCCGGGGCCTCGCACAGCTGCGGAGCCGGCACTGCCCTGTGCGAGTGTGCCCAGGGGCGACCGCTCACGGCTATGGACCGGTAGAGCGCTGAGGCGGCTCCTGGAGCCTCCCTGGAGCCTCCTGTCCTCTCTTCGGGGTCTGCGCCGTTAGGAAGCTCAGCATCCATCCATCCATCCCTTCCCATCTCATCTCTCCTGTAACATCGAGTTCCTAACAGGGCACTGGGCTGGTTCAGCTGGAGCAGAGGAGACTGAGGGGAGAC
>NW_020936999.1:0-506 GCF_003984885.1 Neopelma chrysocephalum
GGGAAGGTGTCCCTTCCCACGGAATGAGATGGTCTTTGAGGTCCCTTCCAAGCCATTCCATGTTTCCGTGATGCTCCACGAGCTCCAAGACATCCATGTTCCCTGTTTCCCTGCAGTCAGCTGAGCTGAAGGAGGGGGATTACATCGTCTCAGTCAATGGCAAGGACTGCAGGTGGTCAGGAAGGCTCCAGGGAGACCTTGGAGCCCCTTCCAGGGCCTAAAGGGGCTCCAGGAGAGCTGGAGGGGGAATTTGGACAAGGGATGGAAAGACAGGACAAGGGGAATGGCTTCAAACTGAAATACGGGAGCTTTAGATGGGATATTGGGAAGGAATTCCTGTCTGGGATATTGGGAAGGAATTCCTGTCTGGGAGGGTGATGAGGGGCTGGAATGGATTTCCAGAGAAGCTGTGGCTGTCCCATCCCTGGAAGTGCTCTGGGCCACGTTGGACAGGGCTTGGGGAAGGTGTCCCTTCCCACGGAATGAGATGGTCTTTGAGGTCCCTT
>NW_020937000.1:0-312 GCF_003984885.1 Neopelma chrysocephalum
CTCCTCATCCCGAGGGATCCCAGCCCTGCTCCTCATCCCGAGGGATCCCAGCCCTGCTCCTCATCCCGAAGGATCCCGGCCCTGCTCCTCATCCTCATCCCGAGGGATTCCGGCCCTGCTCCTCATCCTGAGGGATCCCGGCCCTGCTCCTCATCCCGAGGGATCCCCTGCTCCTCATCCCGAGGGATCCCAGCCCTGCTCCTCATCCCGAGGGATCCCAACCCTGCTCCTCATCCTCATCCCGAGGGATCCTGGCCCTGCTCCTCCTCATCCCGAGGGATCCCAGCCCTGCTCCTCATCCCGAGGGATCCC
>NW_020937001.1:0-518 GCF_003984885.1 Neopelma chrysocephalum
CCATTCCCAGAGCATCCCTAGATCATTCCCAGGGGATCCCTGGTTCATTCCCGCCATTCCCAGGGGCTCCCTAGACCATTCCCGCCATTCCCAGAGCATTCCTACATTATTCCTGCCATTCCCAGGGGATCCCTAGACCATTCCTGCCATTCCCAGGGGATCCCTAGACCATTCCCAGAGCATGCCTAGATCAGTCCCACCATTCCCAGGGACATTCCTAGATCATTCCCACCATTCCCAAGGGATCCCTAGTCCATTCCCGCCATTCCCAGAGCATTCCTGGACCATTCCCACCATTCCCAGGGGCTCCCTAGATCATTCCCAGGGGATCCCTAAACCATTCCCACCATTCCCAGAGGATCCCTGGATCATTCCCGCCATTCCCAGAGCATTCCTAGACCATTCCCGCCATTCCCAGATGCATTCCTATATCTTTCCCACCATTCCTAGAGTATCCCTAGCCCATTCCCACCATTCCCAGAGCATCCCTAGATCATTCCCAGGGGATCCCTGGTTCA
>NW_020937002.1:0-506 GCF_003984885.1 Neopelma chrysocephalum
GGGAAGGTGTCCCTTCCCACGGAATGAGATGGTCTTTGAGGTCCCTTCCAAGCCATTCCATGTTTCCGTGATGCTCCACGAGCTCCAAGACATCCATGTTCCCTGTTTCCCTGCAGTCAGCTGAGCTGAAGGAGGGGGATTACATCGTCTCAGTCAATGGCAAGGACTGCAGGTGGTCAGGAAGGCTCCAGGGAGACCTTGGAGCCCCTTCCAGGGCCTAAAGGGGCTCCAGGAGAGCTGGAGGGGGAATTTGGACAAGGGATGGAAAGACAGGACAAGGGGAATGGCTTCAAACTGAAATACGGGAGCTTTAGATGGGATATTGGGAAGGAATTCCTGTCTGGGATATTGGGAAGGAATTCCTGTCTGGGAGGGTGATGAGGGGCTGGAATGGATTTCCAGAGAAGCTGTGGCTGTCCCATCCCTGGAAGTGCTCTGGGCCACGTTGGACAGGGCTTGGGGAAGGTGTCCCTTCCCACGGAATGAGATGGTCTTTGAGGTCCCTT
>NW_020937003.1:0-307 GCF_003984885.1 Neopelma chrysocephalum
TGGTGCTGGGCTGATCCTGTTATCCCTAAAAATCATCCCAGAATGATCCCTTTGGGATGTAATCCTGCTGTTTGAACCCCTTTTCCAGGGGGAAAAGCCCTTCCCAAACCTCTTCCCTTGCTTTTTTCTCCCCTTGAGAAAACACCGAGTTCAGCAATTAAAGGAATTACAACGGAAGGAAAACCGGGAGAGGGAAAAGAGGGAAAAGCCAAAAGAGGGAAAAGCCTGGACTAAGGAATGCAGGGAAAAGATCCATCCTTGCTTTTGCTGGAGCTGGATATCCATGGAATTCAGCTCCATGGGAAGC
>NW_020937004.1:0-602 GCF_003984885.1 Neopelma chrysocephalum
CCAAAAGAGGGAAAAGCCTGGACTAAGGAATGCAGGGAAAAGATCCCTCCTTGCTTTTCCTGGAGTGGGATATCCATGGAATTCAGCTCCATGGGAAGCTGCTGGTGCTGGGCTGATCCCGTTATCCCCAAAAATCATCCTGGAATGATCCCTTTGGGATGTAATCCTGCTATTTGAACCCCTTTCCCAGCAGGAAAAGCCCTTCCCAAACCTCTTCCCTTGTTTTTTTCCTTCCCCCCAAGTTTTTCCCTTGGGAAAACACCGAGTTCAACAATTCAAGGAATTACAACTGAAGGAAAACTGGGAGAGGGAAAAGCCAAAAGAGGAAAAAGCCTGGACTAAGGAATGCAGGGAAAAGATCCCTTTCCTGCTTTTGCTGGAGCGGGATATCCATGGAATTCAGCTCCATGGGAAGCCGGTGGTGCTGGGCTGATCCCGTTATCCCTAAAAATCATCCCGGATGATCCCTTTGGGATGTAATCCTGTTGTTTGATCCCAGCAGGCAAAACCATTCCCAAACCTCTTCCCTTGTTTTTTTCCTTTGGAAAAATGCCAAGTTCAACAATTCAAGGAATTACAACAGAAGGAAAACTGGGAGAGGG
>NW_020937005.1:0-1007 GCF_003984885.1 Neopelma chrysocephalum
AAACTCAATTTTAAACAAATTATAACTTACATTTTAAACTTCATTCCTAAACCCCGATTTTTAAACTCCACTTTTTTAAACTCAATTCTTTAAACTTCAGTTTTTAAACTCCATTTTTTAAACCCCACTTTTTTTAAACAAATTATAACTTACATTTTAAACTTCATTTCTAAACCCCAGTTTTTAACTCCACTTTTTTAAACTCAATTTTTTAAACTTTCTTTTTTAAACTCAATTTTTTAAACTTTCTTCTTTAAACTCAATTTTTTAAACTTTCTTCTTTAAACTCAATTTTTTAAACTTTCTTCTTTAAACTTTCTTTTTTAAACTTTTTCTTTTTTAAACTTTCTTTTTTAAACTCCACTTTTTTAAACTCCACTTTTTTAAACGTAATTTTTTAAACTTAATTTTTTAAACCTCAGGTTTTAAAACTCAATTTTAAACAAATTATAACTTACATTTTAAACTTCATTTCTAAACCCCAGTTTTTAAACTCGTTTTTAAACTCCACTTTTTAAACTCCATTTTTTAAACTCCACTTTTTTAAACTCACTTTTTTAAACTCACTTTTTTAAACTCACTTTTTTAAACTCACTTTTTTAAACTCACTTTTTTAAACTCCATTTTTTAAACTCCATTTTTTAAACTCCATTTTTTAAACTCCATTTTTTAAACTCCACTTTTTTAAACGTAATTTTTTAAACTTAATTTTTTAAACCTCAGGTTTTAAAACTCAATTTTAAACAAATTATAACTTACATTTTAAACTTCATTTCTAAACCCCGATTTTTAAACTCCACTTTTTTAAACTCCATTTTTTAAACTCCATTTTTTAAACTCCATTTTTTAAACTTTCTTCTTTAAACTCAATTTTTTAAACTCCATTTTTTAAACTCAATTTTTTAAACTCCACTTTTTTAAACGTAATTTTTTCAACTTAATTTTTTAAACCTCAGGTTTTAAAACTCAATTTTAAACAAATTATAACTTACATTTTAAACTTCATT
>NW_020937006.1:0-562 GCF_003984885.1 Neopelma chrysocephalum
TTAGAGATGGCAAAGATATGGGATCAAGGACCTAAACTTAGAGGAAAGCAAAGATAGGAGATCTAGGACCTACACTGAGAGATGGCAAAAATATGAGATCAAAAACTACACTGTGAGGTTGCAAAGGTATGAGATTAAGAACTACACCGAGAGATGGCAAAGATAGGAGATCTAGGACCCAAACTTTGAGGAAGGCAAAGATATGGGATCAAGGACCTACACTTAGACATGGCAAAGATATGGGATCAAGGACCTAAACTTAGAGATGGCAAAGATTTGAGATGAAAGACCTACACTGAGAGATGGGATCTGAGACTTACATTGAGAGATGGCAAATATATGAGATCAAGGACCTAAACTTAGAGATGGCAAATATATGAGATCAAGGACCAAAACTTAGAAGAAGACAATGAGAAGAAGTATTCTTAGAAGAAGATGTGTGAGATCCAGGACCTACAATGAGAGGAAGGCAAAGATATGGGACCAAGGACCTACACTGAGGAGAAGGCAAAGAGATGAGATCAAGGACCTAAACTTAGAGATGGCAAAGATATGGGATCAA
>NW_020937007.1:0-1558 GCF_003984885.1 Neopelma chrysocephalum
GGATTTCACACCCGAATCCGTCGGTTTTCCCTGGATTTCACACCTGAATCCGACGATTTTCCTGGGATTTCACACCCAAATCCTCCCAGATCCGGCGCTTTTCCCAGGATTTCACACCCGAATCCGGTGGTTTTCCTGGGATTTCACACCTGAATCCGCCCGGATCTGGCGGTTTTCCCGGGATTTCACACCCAGATCCACCCGGATCCGGTGGTTTTCCCAGGATTTCACACCTGAATCGGTGGTTTTCCTGAGATTTCACAACCAAATCCGCCCGGATCCGACACTTTTCCCGGGATTTCACGCCCGAATCTGCCCAGATCCGGTGGTTTTCCCCTGATTTCACGCCCAAATCCACCCAGATCCGGTGGTTTTCCCGGGATTTCACACCGAATCCATCCAGATCCGGTGGTTTTCCCGGGATTTCACACTCGAATCCAGTGGTTTTCCCTGGATTTCACGCCCAAATCCACCCAGATCCGGTGGTTTTCCTGGGATTTCACACCGAATCCACCCAGATCCGGTGCTTTTTCTGGGATTTCAAACCCGAATCCACCCAGATCCGGAGGTTTTCCCAGGATGTCACGCCCGAATCCGCCCGGATCTGGTGGTTTTCCCAAGATTTCACACCCGAATCTGCCCAGATCCGGTGCTTTTCCCGGGATTTCAAACCTGAATCCGCTCAGATCCGGCGGTTTTCCCGGGATTTCACACCCAAATCCGCCCAGATCCAGCAGTTTTCCTAGGATTTCACGCCCAGATCCGGCAGTTTTCCCGGGATTTCACACCCGAATCCGGCAGTTTTCCTGGGATTTCACACCCGAATCCGGCGGTTTTCCTGGGATTTCACACCCGAATCTGGTGGTTTTCCTGGGATTTCACACCTGAATCCACCCAGATCTGGTGGTTTTCCCGGTATTTCACACCCAAATCCACCCAGATCCGGCGGTTTTCCCGGGATTTCACACCCGGATCCGGCGGTTTTCCCGGGATTTCACACACGAATTCGCCCGGATCCGGCGGTTTTCCCGGGATTTCACTCCCGAATCCGGTGGTTTTCCCGGGATTTCACGCCCGAATCCACCCGGATCCGGCGGTTTTCCCGGGATTTCACACCCGAATCCGCCCGGATCCAGTGGTTTTCCCAGGATTTCACACCCGGATCCGGTGGTTTTCCCAGGATTTCACACCCAAATCCGCCCGGATCCTGCGGTTTTCCCGGGATTTCACGCCCGGATCCGTTGGTTTTCCCGGGATTTCACACCCGAATCCGGTGGTTTTCCCGGGATTTCACACCCGAATCCGCCCGGATCCGGCGGTTTTCCCAGGATTTCACGCCCGAATCCACCCAGATCGGGTGGTTTTCCCAAGATTTCACACCCGAATCCGCCCGGATCTGGTGGTTTTCCCTGGATTTCACACCCGAATCCACCCAGTTCTGTCAGTTTTCCCAGCATTTCACACCCAAATCCGCCCAGATCCGGCGGTTTTCCCAGGATTTCACACCCACATCCATCAGTTTTCCCAGGATTTCACACCCGAATCCGTCGGTTTTCCC
>NW_020937008.1:0-324 GCF_003984885.1 Neopelma chrysocephalum
GAAAATTCCAGCCTGGCCTCGGTTATAAAGTGGCATTTGCAGTTCCCCTCCCAGAACCTCCTGCAAGTGAATATCCCACAGAATATCCCACAAATTGGAGAGAAAAACACTGGATTTGATAGGAAACACTCGACACTGTGGAGATACAGATAAAACTGTAGATAGAGAAAATGACATAAACCAGCTAAAATTCCAGGAAGAAAAGGGAGCAGTGTCTCAGATTCTCGGTTTTTAGGATTTAAATTAAAGTGTTTTGGCTCTGTCTTTCCTTAAACCTCTGTTTTTCCCTCAGGACTCAGATGTTCTGCAGGTGAAAATTCCAGC
>NW_020937009.1:0-1299 GCF_003984885.1 Neopelma chrysocephalum
GAACCACCCCAGGAGAGCTCCTTTACTCCAACAGGGTTTGATTAAAGCCTTTTGGGTTTTACTCTGGGTCTCAAAATGACTAAAAACCATGTTTATGGTGTTGCCATGTCCCCCAGCACTGTTCAGGCACTGATAGAAATGTAAATCCATGGAATCTCTGCTCCTGGCAGGGAAGGCTCTCATCAAACCCTCCCTAAAACCAGCTCTGCAAACAGGGAGAACAAAGAGGCCCCAGTTCCTTTGGATTTGTCACCAGAGGGGAAAAAACAGTTTGAGAGTCAATTCTTAGAGCTGAAACACAAACACCCCTGAGCTGGGAGAGATGGGAGATCATGGAATGGTTTGGGATGGAAAGGACCTTAAAAATCAGTTGGTTCCAACCCCAAAACTTCCAACTATCCCAGGTTGCTCCAGCCTGGCCTTGGACACTCCCAGGGATCCAGAGGCAGCCACAGCTTCTCTGAGAAAGGGAAGAGGAGTTTAAGGGACTCTTGAAAACACAAATGACATTAAAAAAATCCCTCCCAGGAATGAAATCACTCAGAAAACTAAGGTTTAAACCAAGCCAAGCCCTGGAACTGCTTCTCCCTGAGCAAGAGAAAGGAGCAGCTCCAAAACCTTCAAACCTTTGTGTGTGTGGGGAGAAGGAGGAAAATCATCTCAATAATTGGCCCTTGGTGCAATAAACTCTTTGTGGTGTCTCTGCTGGGAGGTTTTTAGAACCACCCAGGGAGCTTTGAAGTGCAGCCCCGGCCCTGCTGCTCCTCCTCCAGCCCACCCATGGCACCTTCACCTGCTGGGATTCCCTGGAATTTAAGCCGAGCTTAAATCCTTTAGGAAAAGCACAGGGTGGTTTAGGAAAGGCATGGAAGAGTATCCAATTCCAGGTTGGATGGGGCCTTGGAATAACCTGGGATAGTGGGAGGTGTCCCTGCCCTTGGATGAGCTTTAAGGTCATTCCCAACTGGAACCATCCTGTGATTCCATGAAATTAGTTCATTAATCCAAGGAATTATTTCCTTTCCATTTCAATTTTTTTCCAAGCACTAAACCAGCAGAGCAAAATTCATCCCAGTTGATCCTAAATCTTGAGCTCCGAGCAGGAGTGAAACGGGAACGCTTGGGTTGGGCCGGAGCCGAAAATGAAAGGAAAAGCCCTGGAATCCAAGGGCAGATTTAAGCTGAGCTTAAATCTTTTAGGAAAAGCACCCGGTGGTTTAGGAAAGGCATGGAAGAGTATCCAATTCCAGGCTGGATGGGCCTTGGAACAACCTGGGATAGTGGGAGGTGTCCCTGCCC
>NW_020937010.1:0-1204 GCF_003984885.1 Neopelma chrysocephalum
TCACCTTGAAGTGCCTCCTTGAGGCTCCGGAGTCCCTTTTCAGCCTCGTCCTTTGGGGAGGTTGAGCAGGAGCTGGTTCTGGAAGCTTTTCCAAGAGCTTGGGACCTAAGCCTGACCCAAATTTGCAGTCACAGGAGCCCAGGAACCACCCCAGGAGAGCTCCTTTACTCCACCAGGGTTTGATTAAAGCCTTTTGGGTTTTACTCTGGGTCTCAAAATGACTAAAAACCATGTTTATGGTGTTGCCATGTCCCCCAGCACTGTTCAGGCACTGAGAGAAATGTAAATCCATGGAATCTCTGCTCCTGGCAGGGAAGGCTCTGATCAAACCCTCCCTAAAACCAGCTCTGCAAACAGGGAGAACAAAAGAGGCCCCAGTTCCTTTGGATTTGTCACCAGAGAGGAAAAAACAGTTTGAGAGTCAATTCTTAGAGCTGAAACACAAACACCCCTGAGCTGGGAGAGATGGGAGATCATGGAATGCTTTGGGATGGAAGGGATCTTAAAGATCATCCAGTTCCAACTCCAACACTTCCAATTATCCCAGGTTGCTCCATCCTGGCCTTGGACACTCCCAGGGATCCAGAGGCAGCCACAGCTTCTCTGGGAAAGGGAAGAGGAGTTTAAGGGACTCTTGAAAACACAAATGACATTAAAAAAATCCCTCCCAGGAACGAAATCACTTGGAAAAACCTCATCCAGAGGTTTAAACTAAGCCAAGCCCTGCAACTGCTGCTTCTCCCTGAGCAAGAGAAAGGAGCAGCTCCAAAACCTTCAAACCTTTGTGTGTGTGGGGAGAAGGAGGAAAATCAAGGTAATAATTGGCCCTTGGTGCAATAAACTCTTTGTGGTGTCTCTGCTGGGAGGTTTTTAGAACCACCCAGGGAGCTTTGAAGTGCAGCCCCGGCCCTGCTGCTCCTCCTCCTCCTCCAGCCCACCCACGGGGCACCTTCACCTGCTGGGATTCCCTGGAATTTAAGATGAACTTAAATCCTTTAGGAAAAGCACAGGGTGGTTGAGGAAAGGCATGGAAGAGTATCCAATTCCAGGCTGGATGGGGCCTTGGAACAACCTGGGATAGTGGGAGGTGTCCCTGCCCATGGATGAGCTTTAAGGTCGTTCCCAACCCAAATCATCCTGTGATTCCATGAAATTAGTTCATTAATCCAAGGAATTATTTCCTTTCCATTTCAATTTTTTTCCA
>NW_020937011.1:0-317 GCF_003984885.1 Neopelma chrysocephalum
GAAAATGAAAGGAAAAGCCCTGGAATCCAAGGGCAGATTTAAGCTGAGCTTAAATCCTTTAGGAAAACCAGAGGGTGGTTGAGGAAAGGCAGGGAAGAGTATCCAACTCCAGGCTGGATGGGCCTTGGAATAACCTGGGATAGTGGGAGGTGTCCCTGCCCATGGATGAGCTTTTAAGGTCATTCCCAACCGGAGCCATCCGGTGATTCCATGAAATTAAATCATTAATCCAAGGAATTATTTCCTTTCCATTTCAATTTTTTTCCAAGTACTAAACCAGCAAAGCAAAATTCATCCCAGTTGATCCTAAATCTTGA
>NW_020937012.1:0-320 GCF_003984885.1 Neopelma chrysocephalum
ATATATATAAATATAAAAATATATATAATATATATTACTTACAATATATAATACATATAATATAATATAATAATAGATAATATAATTAAATAATTAAATATAAAATTAAATAAAAATATTTTGAACAGACTCCCGAAAACCAAACAACAAACAAATGAATAAAATTAAATAATTAATAACAATAATAAAAATATAAATAATTAAATTGATAAAATGATTAAATAATTAAAAAACAAACAACAAGTAAACAAAACTAACAAGGAGTTATATATAATATATATAAATATAAAAATATATATAATATATATTACTTACAATAT
>NW_020937013.1:0-545 GCF_003984885.1 Neopelma chrysocephalum
GGATTCCCTGGGATAGCGGGAGGTGTCCCTGAACATGGAATGGGATGAGCCTGAAAATCCTTTCCCACCCAACCCATTCCAGGATTCCAGGATAAAGGACGCTCAGAATCCAGTCAGAGGGGTTTTCCTGGAATGTGGGGATGGAAAAGGCAGGAAAGGGGAAGGGAGACCCTGCCCTGAGTGCCGAGATTCCCAGGGAACCCCCTTGTTCCCTGAACTCCTTCCCAGGGAGGAGTTGGGCTGGGGATGGATCCAATGTCAGGCTCTGGCTCCAGGCTGGGAGAGCTGGGAATGGCCAGGCTGGATTTGGGAAGGATCCCGGGAGAGCTTGGAGCACATTCCAGAGCCTGAAGGGGCTCCAGGAGAGCTGGAGAGGGACTGGGGACAAGGGCTGGAATGCCAGGACCCAGGGAATGGATCCCACTGGGAAAGGGGAGATTTGGGGGGGAGATCAGGAAGGGATTCCCGGCTAGGAGGGGCTGGGCTGGAATTCCCAGAGAAGCTGTGGCTGCCCCTGGATCCCTGGCAGTGTCCAAGGCCGGGTT
>NW_020937014.1:0-880 GCF_003984885.1 Neopelma chrysocephalum
TCAGGGGCTCTTCCAGAAGAGCCTCTGGTCTCTCCGGAGGCGGCGGCCGCAGAGCCGGAGCTCCCGGATCATCCCGGTGCTCCTGGTCCACGTGGTCTCATCCAAGGGCCCCACGGAGCATCCTGGGAAAAGGGGGGGGTCAGTTGGGGAAGGGGAGGTGACACGGGGACAGGGGGACACAGGGACAGGGGGACAGGGTGACAATTCCCACCTGCCAAGCTCAGGAATTCCAGCCCCCGGTTCCGCTTTTCCAGGGCCCGGAGCAGCATCCACAGGCCCTCGGTGCTGATCCCGGGATTGGCCGAGAGATCCAGGGAAACCAGGGACGGGCAGCACGGGAGGGACCTGGGGAGAGGGTCAGGGGGGTCCCCCCGTTGTCACCCCAATGTCCCCAGGGGGGTTCCAATGTCCCCAAGGGGTCCCATTGTCCCCAAAGGAAGTTCCCACCATTCCCAGTGTCCCGTGTGGGAGCGGGGTCTCCGTTGGGATGGGAAAGGGAAGGATCCTGGTGCCAGGACCCCTCTGTCCCTCCTCTGTCACCCCCAGATGTCCCCAGTGTCCCCTTGACCCCTCCCCTGGCCACCCCATTGTCTCCAAGGGGGTCCCATTGTCCCCAGGGTGTTCCCATCATTCCCAGTATCCCGTGTGGGAGCGGGGTCTCCATTGGGATGGGAAGGAGGATCCTGCTGCCAGGACCCCCCCAGATGTCCCCGGTGTCCCCTTGTCCCCTCCCCTGGCCACCCCCTTGTCCCCAAGGGGGCTCCAATGTCCCCAGGGGGGTTCCCATCATTCCCAGTGTCCCGGGTGGGAGTGGGGTCTCCGTTGGGATGGGAAAGAAGGATCCTGCTGCCAGGACCCCCCCAGATGTCCCCAGGGTCCC
>NW_020937015.1:0-769 GCF_003984885.1 Neopelma chrysocephalum
TCAGGGGCTCTTCCAGAAGAGCCTCTGGTCTCTCCGGAGGCGGCGGCTGCAGAGCCGGAGCTCCCGGATCATCCCGGTGCTCCTGGTCCACGTGGTCTCATCCAAGGGCCCCACGGAGCATCCTGGGAAAAGGGGGGGTCAGTGGGGAAGGGGAGGTGACACGGGGACAGGGGGACAGTGACAGGGGGACAGGGTGACAATTCCCACCTGCCAAGCTCAGGAATTCCAGCCCCCGGCTCCGCTTTTCCAGGGCCCGGAGCAGCATCCACAGGCCCTCGGTGCTGATCCCGGGATTGGCCGAGAGATCCAGGGAAACCAGGGACGGGCAGCACGGGAGGGACCTGGGGAGAGGGTCAGGGGGGTCCCCACGTTGTCACCCCAATGTCCCCAGGGGGGTTCCAATGTCCCCAAGGGGTCCCATTGTCCCCAAAGGAAGTTCCCACCATTCCCAGTGTCCCGTGTGGGAGCGGGGTCTCCGTTGGGATGGGAAGGAGGATCCTGCTGCCAGGACCCCTCTGTCCCTCCTCTGTCACCCCCAGATGTCCCCAGTGTCCCCTTGTCCCCTCCCCTGGCCACCCCCTTGTCCCCCAGAGGGTTCCAATGTCCCCAAGAGGGTCCCATTGTCCCCAGGGGTGTTCCCATCATTCCCATTGTCCCCAAGGGCATTCCCGTCATTCCCAGTGTCCCGTGTGGGAGCGGGGTCTCCATTGGGATGGGAAAGGGGAGGATCCTGCTGCCAGGACCCCCCAGATGTCCCCAGTGTCCCCTT
>NW_020937016.1:0-524 GCF_003984885.1 Neopelma chrysocephalum
GGGGACATGGAATGTTGGGGATAGTGGGACAGGGGGACAGAGGGGACATGGAATGTTGTGGGCACTGGGACAGAGGGGACGTGGGGGACATAGAATGTTGGGGACACTGGGACATAGAATGTTGGGGACACTGGGACATGGAATGTTGGGGACACGGGGACAGAGGGGACGTGGAATGTTGGGGACAGTGGGACAGAGGGGACATGGAATGTTGGGGATAGTGGGACAGGGGGACAGAGGGGACATGGAATGTTTGGGACACGGGGACAGAGGGGACATGGAATGTTGGGGATACTGGAGACATGGAATGTTGGGGACAGTGGGACAGAGGGGACATGGAATGTTGGGGACACTGGGACAGAGGGGACATGGAATGTTGGGGACATGGAATGTTGGGGACAGTGGGACAGAAGGGATATGGAATGTTGGGGACAGTGGGACATGGGGGATGTGGAATGTTGGAGACACTGGGACAGAGGGGACATGGAATGTTGGGGATAGTGGGACAGGGGGACAGAGGGGAC
>NW_020937017.1:0-716 GCF_003984885.1 Neopelma chrysocephalum
TTTCCTGCCGCACCAGTGGAGACTGGGAGGGACTGGTTTGAACTGGGGGATCCTTGTGGGATCTGGTGACTCCTGCTCTGCCCCGACAGGGTCATTATACCCCAGCAGGGTCATTACATCCCATTATTTATCCACGGCTCTGGTGATTTTTGGGATCCTCCGTCCCCTTTTATTGTCCCGGGTTTCCTCCTGCACCAGTGGGGACTGGGAGGGACTGGTTTGAACTGGGGGATCCCAGTAGTTCCCACTGTGTCTCAGCAGGGTCATTACACCCCATTATTTATCCACGGCTCCGGTGATTTTTGGGATCCGCCGGCCGCTGTTTATTATCCCGCTTTCCTCCCGCACCAGTGGGGACTGGGAGGGACTGGTTTGGACTGGGGGATCCTGGTAGTTCCCACTCTGTCCCAGCAGGGTCATTACACCCCATTATTTATCCACGGCTCCGGTGATTTTTGGGATCCTCCGTCCCCTTTTATTGTCCCGGGTTTCCTCCTGCACCAGTGGGGACTGGGAGGGACTGGGAGGGACTGGTTTGAACTGGGGGATTCCAGTGGGATCTGGTGGCTCCCGCTCTGCCCCAGCAGGGTCATTACATCCCATTATTTATCCACGGCTCCGGTGATTTTTGGGATCTGCTGCCCCCCATTTATTGTCCCGGCTTTCCTGCTGCACCAGTGGGGACTGGGAGGGACTGGGAGGGACTGGTTTGAACT
>NW_020937018.1:0-355 GCF_003984885.1 Neopelma chrysocephalum
CCCAGGTGTGTCCCAGGTGTGTCCCAGGTGCCCCCAGGTGTGTCCCAGGTGACCCCAGGTGTGTCCCAGGTGTGTGTTGGGTGTGTCAGGTGTGCCCAGGTAACCCCCAGGTGTGCCCAGGTGCCCCCAGATGTCCCCAGGTGTGCCCCGGGGCCCCCCAGGTGTGCCCAGGTGTGCCCCAGGTGTGTCCCACGTGTGCCCAGGTGCCCCCAGGTGTGTCCCAGGTGACCCCAGGTGTGTGTGTAGGGATACCCAGGTGTGTCCCAGGTGCCCCCAGATGTGCCCAGGTGCCCCCAAGTGTGTCTCAGGTGACCCCAGGTGTGCCCAGGGGTGTATATATGGATATCCAGGTGTG
>NW_020937019.1:0-596 GCF_003984885.1 Neopelma chrysocephalum
TGTGGTGGTTTGGGCTAGGCCTTCCTTGGTGACCAGTTTGTAACCAAGGAAGGGTCCAGATTTACCCAGTATTCCCTACGATTTTTACGTAAGCCAGACTATAAGAAGAGAGGAGGAGAGGCCTTCGCTCTCTTTCCTTCTGGCGGCTTGGAGGTGCAGGTTCCCTGCTGTTGAGTCTGCCGTGTTGGGGAGCGAGGCCTGGCTAGGCCTTGCCGACCTTGGGAGACAGAGGTTGCCGGCGATCGTTCCGGAGCGACTCTCGGTTGTCCCAGGAGAGTAGTGAGATATCTTCTTTGCTAACTCTTTTGTTCTTTAGTTACTAGATCTCGGGCTACTGATTGGGATATATATATATATATATATTTTATTTGAGTTTTGTTCCTTTTCCCCTTCCCCTTTCCCTTTCCCTTGTGAAATTGTATATAAGAGTAAATATATTTATATATATCAGTTTGGTTGTCCTCTCTCTCGTTTTTCGGGTTTTTCTTAGTTTTTTCTCCCTCTTCTCCCTGAGGTTTTTTTTGTTTGTTGGGGGGGGGGGACTTCTGGTGGTAAGGTTTGGAGACTTGGCAGGGAGCCAGCTTCAAACCATATCA
>NW_020937020.1:0-5707 GCF_003984885.1 Neopelma chrysocephalum
TGGTAAGGTTTGGAGACTTGGCAGGGAGCCAGCTTCAAACCATATCACCTTATTTGGTGTTTCCGCCCGGTTATCTCCGGTTTGTTTTGGTTTTTGCCACGGTTGTTTGGGAACAGGTCTGGGAAGGGAGCCAGGTTGGTGCAAAAACTGCCCATTGTTTGGGAACACTACCGGGAGAGCTGCCAAGAATCTATTGTTTATATAAATATACCTTTGTTTGGGAACAAAGAGAGAGAAAATATATAAACATGGCCTTTTTATTCATTTTTTTGGTTATTTTGGCCGTTTTTATATATGCTGCTGGGTATCCAGTGAGAACTAACCCTAAAGGCATCTACCAATACCTGCCTTTCCTTAATTATGACATCAAGGGCCTAGTGACTGAGGTCCCTGGGATCAAAATTGGCCCCAATCCTTACCTAAATTGTTTGGCTACGGTGCTACTATTCCTAAAAGCCATGGAAGTGGTATTTAACATTGGAAAGGTGGTGTGGTACTGCTTTTCTTGTTGCAGGAAACGTCAAAACTCAAAAGGATTTGCTGGAACTTTGGGAAGGGCCTTGAGAAAACCAGTCCCTGGATGGCAAGGAATCTGGGTCAACTTTGGTAAATTGGTAGGGCGTGTGACACCTCCCATTAGTTGGGATTTCACACCAGAGCAGGTGTTTGATCCTGATGACATGGCACGTCGTCTGGCAGAAGGGTGTTTTTCTTACGAGGACCCAAATATGCAGTTTTCTGCTTTGTACTGGGGCCTGGCGAGTGCCTATCGAGCTGCTGTGGACTATGCTCGGAAGGCTAAGGCTGAGGCAGAAACTCAAACCCTGCCACCTGAGACCAACGCCACCTCTACTACATGCACTGAAAGCGGAACCCAGACTACACCACCTGAGATACCTCTCGCCCCTGTAGTGAAAAGGAAGTCGTGGGTACCAGCGCCCAAAACTTTAAGCCTACGACCAGATGGAGATCAAAGCAAGTCAGAAGATACGGGAGAGGGGACTGATACTGATACCAGTGCCAGAACTCCACCTCCACCTTCACGAGCAGCACCATCCCCAAAAATGGAAACTACAGAGTTGCGGTCAATGACCCCATCAGAGCTCCGGGACTTACAAAAAGACTACACTCGTCAGCCTGGTGAGCGAATTCTATCGTGGTTGCTCCGATGCCGAGACCGTGGGGCTAGAGGTCACATATTGTCAAGTGCTGAAGCAGAACAACTAGCTTCCATCTCCGGAGATCGTGAACTTGATCGCTTGATTGCAGAGGAGAAACCTGACCTCAGTCTTTGGGCGCGACTTGTCTTAAGTGTGAGACAAAGGTTTCCATTTAAAGACTATTTACAATGCCCCATGAGGAGGTGGACCAAGATAGAAGACGCCATCCAGTACCTAAGAGAATTGGCATTGTTGGAACTTATGTATGATGACCCTCAATACGATCCCGTCACTGATGACCCGGAGGTTGCCGCTTGCACAATGCCCATGTGGAAAAAGATAATCCAGGGTGCTCCTGCATCATATGTCCATACCTTGGCAGGAGTAATGCTTCCAAACATGCCAGAAACGCCTGTGAGCATGCTGTGTACGGTTCTGCGACATCTAAAAGAAATAATAGAATCTAGGAATGAGTTTTCTAGAGACTATTCTGATTCTGGTTTCAGACGAACACCAGAGAGAGAGGAGCCTTACGGGTACTCTGAATATGAAGATGACTATGGAGACCACAGGGATAGACGCTACAGAGACAGATCAGCAGACCGGTCTCGACCACGATCTCGATCTTGGTCCAGGTCCCGCTCACGATCTCCTTCCGTCACACGCAGAAGGAGCGAAAACCCTAAGCGTAAATCTAAGCGCAGCGAGCTGTGGTCCTATCTGCGTGCCCATTGAGAAAACATGAGGAAGTGGGATGGTGAATCTACTTCCAGACTTGAGGCCAGAGTGAGAGAACTAAAACGCAAGGAAGCCGATAAGAAAGTTGTCTACGTAGTAGATGCGGACTTCTTTGAAAAGGAACTGAGATCTCCCAGACGCAGGAGGTCTGGAGTCCGTTTCCAGGACGACAGGAAAGCCTCTGACAAACCAAAGCAAAAATCCGACGGTGAATGCTCCAACCAGAACCAATAGAGGGGCCCTGCCTTCTGCCAGGAGAAGGAAAGGGACAAGGAAGATAACAGAGTTTATTGGACTGTGTGGGTTCGATGGCCTGGCACATCGGATCCTCAGAGATACCAGGCGTTAATAGATACCGGCGCACAGTGCACGTTAATGCCCTCAGGACATGTGAGCACAGAGACTGTTTCAATTACTGGGGTGACAGGAGGGTCTCGGGAGCTGTCAGTGGTAGAGGCTGAAATAAGCCTGACAGGAGACCAATGGGAAAAACATTCCATTGTGACAGGGCCAGAAGCCCCTTGCATTCTTGGCATGGATTACCTCAGGAGAGGATACTTCAAAGACCCGAAGGGGTACCGATGGGCTTTTGGTATAGCCGCGGTGACTGAAGAGGAATCCAAACGATTATCTGCCCTGCCCGGCCTCTCAGAAGATCCTTCTGTTGTGGGACTACTGCGAGTCGAGGACGAGCGAGTGCCAACAGCCACTAAGACAGTGCATAGGCGACAGTACCGGACGAATCGAGACGCTGTGATCCCCATCCATAAGATGATCCGCAAGCTGGAAAGCCAAGGAGTGGTTAGTAGAACACACTCACCCTTCAATAGCCCCATTTGGCCTGTACGTAAGTCCGATGGTGAATGGAGATTAACTGTGGACTATCGTGGCTTGAATGAAGTCACGCCGCCATTAAGCGCTGCTGTACCAGACATGTTGGAGCTCCAGTACGAGCTGGAGTCCAAGACAGCAAAGTGGTACGCCACCATTGACATCGCAAATGCATTTTTCTCCATTCCCTTAGCAGCGGAGTGCAGGCCGCAGTTTGCTTTCACGTGGAGAGGTGTGCAGTACACGTGGAACCGACTGCCCCAGGGGTGGAAGCACAGTCCGACAATCTGCCATGGACTGATTCAGGCCACACTGGAGAAGGGCAAGGCCCCAGAACATATCCAGTACATTGACGACATCATTGTATGGGGGGACACAGCGGAAGAAGTTTTCGAGAAAGGAGAGGAAATCATCCAGATTCTCCTTGATGCCGGTTTCGCCATTAAGAAAAATAAGGTCAAGGGACCTGCCAGAGAGATCCAATTCCTAGGGGTGAAATGGCAAGATGGACGACGTCAGATACCAACAGATGTCATTAATAAGATTGTAGCCATGGCTCCACCCACCAACAAGAAGGAGACACAAGCTTTCCTGGGGGCCATAGGCTTCTGGAGAATGCACATCCCTGGGTATAGCCAGATTGTGAGCCCTCTTCACTTTGTGACCCGTAAAAAGAATACCTTTCAATGGGGTCCTGAACAGCAACAGGCATTTAAACAGATCAAACAAGAGATTGCACATGCCGTGGCTCTTGGACCAGTTCGGACGGGACCAGACGTGAAGAACGTACTTTACACTACAGCTGGAGATAAAGGTCCCTCCTGGAGCCTCTGGCAAAAGGTGCCTGGTGAGACGCGAGGGCGACCACTTGGCTTCTGGAGCCGAAGCTACAGGGGTTCTGAAGCCAACTACACTCCCGTGGAAAAGGAAATTCTGGCAGCCTATGAAGGCATACAAGCAGCCTCAGAAGTGATTGGCACTGAAACACAGCTCCTCCTAGCACCTCGACTACCAGTCCTGAATTGGATGTTCAAAGGGAAGGTGCCCCCTACACATCATGCCACCGATGCTACATGGAGCAAGTGGATAGCCTTGATTACGCAGCGTGTACGATTGGGAAGCTCAAATCGCCCTGGAATTCTGGAGGTTATCACAAATTGGCCTGAAGGTGGGAACTTCAGTCTGGCAGAAGAAGAAGAAGAGCCAGTGAACCGAGCTGAAGAAGCTCCGCCATTTGATCAGCTGCCAGATGAAGAAAGGCGTTATGCCCTTTTCACTGATGGTTCTTGCCGTATTGTAGGAAAGAACCGGAAGTGGAAAGCAGCCGTTTGGAGTCCCACCCGACGAGTGGCAGAAGCTGCTGAGGGTCAAGGCGAGTCGAGTCAATTTGCAGAGCTCAAAGCCGTCCAATTGGCCCTGGACATTGCCGAACGAGAAGGATGGCCAAGGCTCTACCTCTACACTGACTCATGGATGATAGCCAATGCCCTATGGGGATGGTTAGACTGATGGAAAAAGATGAACTGGAGGCGTGGAGGAAAACCCATCTGGGCTGCTGACTTGTGGCAGGACATCGCTGCCAGAGCGAAGAATCTGAATGTGAGAGTCCACCATGTAGATGCCCATGTACCCAAGAGTCGAGCTAATGAAGAACACGATAACAACAGAGAAGCGGACCGAGCTGCACAGATAGGAGTGTCACAAGTAGACCTAGACTGGCAGCAGAAGGGAGAGTTGTTCCTAGCTCGATGGGCCCATGATGCTTCCGGTCATCAGGGCCGAGATGCCACCCACAGATGGGCACGAGACCGAGGGGTGGATTTAACCATGGATATAATTTCTGAAGTTATCCATGATTGTGAGACTTGTGCCGCTATTAAGCAGGCAAAAAGACTGAAGCCCCTGTGGTATGGTGGACGATGGGATAAGTATAAGTATGGAGAGGCATGGCAGGTTGATTATATCAAACTGCCACAGACTCGCCAAGGTAAGTGCTATGTACTTACCATGGTGGAAGCAACAACGGGATGGTTAGAAACTTTTTCAGTGCCCCACGCAATGGCACGGAATACCATTTTGGGCCTTGAAAAGCAAGTCCTGTGGAGACACGGGACCCCAGAACGTATTGAGTCGGACAACGGGACTCATTTCAGAAATGAATTAGTCACCACTTGGGCGAGGGAACATGGTATCGAATGGGTGTACCACATTCCCTATCATGCACCAGCTGCTGGGAAGGTTGAAAGATATAACAGACTGTTGAAGACAACTCTACAGTCACTAGGTGAGGGAACTTATAAAAACTGGGACAAGAACTTAGCCAAGGCTACCTGGCTAGTTAACACCAGGGGTTCTGTCAATCGAGCTGGCCCCGCACAAGCAGAATCCCTTCACATTGTTGATGGAGATAAAGTTCCAGCAATCCATTTGAGGGGAATGCTAGGGAAAGCTGTTTGGGTTACCCCTGCCTCAGGCCAAGACAAACCCATTCGTGGGATTGTCTTTGCTCAAGGGCCAGGACATACGTGGTGGATAATGAGGAAGGATGGAGTCATCCAATGTGTGCCTCAAGGAAATTTAGCCTTGGGAAAAAACTAATTGTATGTCCTGAGTTGTGTTTTTACAGGAAACCAGTCACCAGATGAGAGAGAGAGAGAGACCTGAACTAAGCTGTTGCTGGTATCCAGTGATGAGACAGCCCAGAACAATGAAACAGCCATAAATCAGAACTGTAGTTGTGACTGAGGAGACCAAAGATCTGGACTGAATTGAACTGACATCGGTATTGGTTTTCCAACGACGAGACAACTGCGCCGAAAGACCAACAAGAACTATATATATATATGTATATATGTATATATGCACGCGGGATGTAGGCGAACGTGAGATACAGGTGTTACGTAAAAATAGTATGGAATAAGGGGTGGAGAATGTGGTGGTTTGGGCTAGGCCTTCCTTGGTGACCAGTTTGTAACCAA
>NW_020937021.1:0-608 GCF_003984885.1 Neopelma chrysocephalum
GTGGAAGAACAGCTGCTCACTTAGATCCTGCTGTCAGGGATTCAGGAACTGGACATCAAACAAAACGTGGAGGGCCCAGGACTTGGCTCATCTGTGTGCTCAGAACCAGCCCCAGCTGCCTCAAGCTGCTGCTGAAGTGATTTTTTTCTAGAAGTAGATTGAAGGAAGGACCTCAAGTGCAGCTCAGATGTGGAAAAAAGACTCCTCCAAGTGATGGCAGAGCTTGGTGGGCTCGAAGTTCCCAGCAGATGGTTCCCCCAGGGCTGGTCACGGCTTCAGCTCTCGCTGATTTGGCAATTTTGGGTGGTTTCCTGCCAAAACCCACCTAAAAAATGGCAAACAGAGAAGTTGGGGAAGTGGGACAAGAGCAAGGTCAACTGGGATGGAACCAGCACCTGCCATCATCTCCAGGTATCAGGTTTGCTTTGTTAACACTTCAGCACTTTGCTCCATTTCCCATATTTTTCCTCTATTTTTCCCATATTTTTCCTGTATTTTTCTCATATTTTTCCCGTATTTTTCCTGTATTTTTCCCGTATTTTTCCCATATTTTTCCCGTATTTTTTCCCATATTTTTCCTGTATTTTTCTCATATTTTTCCTGTATTT
>NW_020937022.1:0-553 GCF_003984885.1 Neopelma chrysocephalum
GTGGAAGAACAGCTGCTCACTTAGATCCTGCTGTCAGGGATTCAGGACCTGGACATCAAACAAAACGTGGAGGGCCCAGGACTTGGCTCATCTGTGTGCTCAGAACCAGCCCCAGCTGCCTCAAGCTGCAGCTGAAGTGATTTTTTCAAGAAGTAGATTGAAGGAAGGACCTCAAGTGCAGCTCAGATGTGGAAAAAAGACTCCTCCAAGTGATGGCAGAGCTTGGTGGGCTCGAAGTTCCCAGCAGATGGTTCCCCCAGGGCTGGTCACAGCTTCAGCTCTCGCTGATTTGGCAATTTTGGGTGGTTTCCTGCCAAAACCCACCTAAAAAATGGCAAACAGAGAAGTTTGGGAAGTGGGACAAGAGCAAGGTCAACTGGGATGGAACCAGCACCAGTCTCCTGCCATCATCTCCAGGTATCAGGTTTGCTTTGTTAAGGCTTCAGCACTTTGCTCCATTTCTCATATTTTTTCCTGTATTTTTCCTATATTTTTCCCCATATTTCTCCCATATTTTTCCCGTATTTTTCCCATATTTTTCCCGTATTTTTCC
>NW_020937023.1:0-1014 GCF_003984885.1 Neopelma chrysocephalum
GCTTCTCCTGGGAATGTGGGTCTGTGGGATCAGGGAATAACACCAGGGCTTCTCCTGGGAATTGCAGGTCTGTGGGATCAGGGAATAAATAGCACCAGGGTTTCTTCTGGGAATTGCAGCCCTATGGGATCAGGGAATAACACCAGGGTTTCTCCTGGGAATTGCAGTTTGATGGGATCAGGTCTTCTCCAGGGAATGCAGCTCTTTGGGATCAGGGAATAGCACCAGGTCTTATTTGGGAGGTGCAGATTGATGGGATCAGGGAATAGCACCAGGGATTCTGCCGGGAATGTGGGTCTGTGGGATCAGGTCTTATCCTGGGAATGCAGCTCTGTAGGATCAGGGAATAACAGCAGGGATTCTGCCGGGAATGTGGGTCTGTGGGATCAGGAAATAACACCAGGTCTTATCCTGGGAATGCAGATTGATGGGATCAGGGAATAACAGCAGGGCTTCTCCTGGGAATGCAGCTCTCTGGGATCAGGGAATAAATAGCACCAAGTCTTCTCTCAGGAATTGCAGCCCTATAGGATCAGGGAATAACAGCAGGGCTTCTCCTGGGAATGCAGCTCTTTGGGATCAGGGAATAACACCAGGGCTTCTCCCGGGAATTGCAGCTCTATGGGATCAGGGAATAACAGCAGCTCTTATCCAGGGAATGCAGTTCTTTGGGATCAGGGAATAGCACCAGGTCTTATTTGGGAGGTGCAGATTGATGGGATCAGGGAATAACAGCAGGGATTCTACCGGGAATGCGGGTCTGTGGGATCAGGGAATAACACCAGGGCTTCTCCTGGGAATTGCAGGTCTCTGGGATGAGGGAATTGCAGCCCTATGGAATCAGGGAATAACACCAGGGCTTCTCCTGGGAATTGCAGCTTGTTGGGATCAGGTCTTCTCCTGGAAATGCAGCTCTATGGGATCAGGGAATAGCACCAGGTCTTATCTTGGGAGGTGCAGATTGATGGGATCAGGGAATAACAGCAGGGATTCTGCCGGGAATGTGGGTCTGTG
>NW_020937024.1:0-1102 GCF_003984885.1 Neopelma chrysocephalum
GCTTCTCCTGGGAATGTGGGTCTGTGGGATCAGGGAATAACACCAGGTCTTATCCTGGGAGATACAACTCTGTAGGATCAGGGAATAATACCAGGGCTTCTCCTGGGAATGCAGGTCTGTGGGATCAGGGAATAAATAACAGCATGGCTTCTCCCGGGAATTGCAACTCTCTGGGATCAGGGAATAACACCACGGCTCTTATCCTGGGAATGTGGGTCTGTGGGATCAGGAAATTGCAGCCCTATGGGATCAGGGAATAACCCCAGGGCTTCTCCTGGGAATTGCAGCTTGATGGGATCAGGTCTTTTCCTGGGAATTGCAGCTTGATGGGATCAGGTCTTTTCCTGGGAATGCAGCTCTTTGGGATCAGGGAATAGCACCAGGTGTTCTCCCAGAAAATTATGTTCTCTGGGATCAGGGAGTAACACCAGTGCTTCTCCTGGGAATGCAGGTCTGTGGGATCAGGGAATAACACCAGGGCTTATCCCGGGAATGCAGCCCTATGGGATCAGGGAATAAATAACACCAGGGCTTCTCCTTGGAATTGCAGCTCTATGGGATCAGGGAATAACACCAAGTCTTATATTGGGAGATGCAGATTGATGGGATCAGATCTTTTCCCAGGAAATGCAGCTCTATGGGATCAGGGAATAGCACCAGGTCTTATTTGGGAGGTGCAGATTGATGGGACCAAGGAATAACAGCAGGGATTCTGCCAGGAATGTGGGTCTGTGGGATCAGGTCTTATCCTGGGAATGCAGCTCTGTAGGATCAGGGAATAACAGCAGGGATTCTCCTGGGAATGTGGGTCTGTGGGATCGGGTCTTATCCTGGGAATGCAGGTCTGTGGGATCAGGGAATAACAGCAGGGATTCTCCTGGGAATGTGGGTCTGTGGGATCAGGGAATAACACCCAGGTCTTCTCCCAGGAATTGCAGCTCTATGGGATCAGGGAATAACACCAAATCTTATATTGGGAGATGCAGATTGATGGGATCAGGTCTTTTCCTGGGAATTGCAGCTCTATGGGATCAGGGAATAGCACCAGGTCTTATTTGGGAGGTGCAGATTGATGGGATCAGGGAATAACAGCAGGGCTTCT
>NW_020937025.1:0-363 GCF_003984885.1 Neopelma chrysocephalum
GCTCTTTGGGATCAGGGAATAACAGCAGGTCCTCCAGGAATGCAACTCTTTGGGATCAGGGAATAACACCAGCTCTTTTCCTGGGAATTGCAGCTCTCTGGGATCAGGGAATAACACCAGGTCTTCTCCTTGGAATTGCAGCCCTATGGGATCAGGGAATTGCAGCCCTATGGGATCAGGGAATAACACCAGGGCTTCTCCTGGGAATGTGGGTCTGTGGGATCAGGGAATTGCAGCCCTATAGGATCAGGGAATAAATAACACCAGGTCTTCTCCGAGGAATTGCAGCTCTCTGGGATCAGGGAGCAACACCAGTGCTTCTCCTGGGAATGTGGGTCTGTGGGATCAGGGAATAACACCAGG
>NW_020937026.1:0-501 GCF_003984885.1 Neopelma chrysocephalum
GGATCAGGGAATAACAGCAGGGATTCTGCCGGGAATGTGGGTCTGTGGGATCAGGTCTCATCCTGGGAATGCGGCTCTGTGGGATCAGGGAATAACAGCAGGGATCCTGCCAGGAATGTGGGTCTGTGGGATCAGGTCTTATCCTGGGAATGCAGCTCTGTAGGATCAGGGAATAACAGCAGGGATTCTCCTGGGAATGCAGGTCTGTGGGATCAGGGAATAACAGCAGGGATTCTCCTGGGAATGTGGGTCTGTGGGATCAGGGAATAACACCCAGGTCTTCTCCCAGGAATTGCAGCTCTATGGGATCAGGGAATAACACCAAATCTTATATTGGGAGATGCAGATTGATGGGATCAGGGAATAACAGCAGGGCTTATCCTGGGAATGTGGGTCTGTGGGATCAGGGAATAACACCAGCTCTTATCCTGGGAGATGCAACTCTATAGGATCAGGGAATAAATAGCACCAAGTCTTCTCCTGGGAATTGCAGCTCTATGG
>NW_020937027.1:0-1073 GCF_003984885.1 Neopelma chrysocephalum
GCTTCTCCTGGGAATGTGGGTCTGTGGGATCAGGGAATAACACCAGGTCTTATCCTGGGAGATACAACTCTGTAGGATCAGGGAATAATACCAGGGCTTCTCCTGGGAATGCAGGTCTGTGGGATCAGGGAATAAATAACAGCATGGCTTCTCCCGGGAATTGCAACTCTCTGGGATCAGGGAATAACACCACGGCTCTTATCCTGGGAATGTGGGTCTGTGGGATCAGGAAATTGCAGCCCTATGGGATCAGGGAATAACCCCAGGGCTTCTCCTGGGAATTGCAGCTTGATGGGATCAGGTCTTTTCCTGGGAATTGCAGCTTGATGGGATCAGGTCTTTTCCTGGGAATGCAGCTCTTTGGGATCAGGGAATAGCACCAGGTGTTCTCCCAGAAAATTATGTTCTCTGGGATCAGGGAGTAACACCAGTGCTTCTCCTGGGAATGCAGGTCTGTGGGATCAGGGAATAACACCAGGGCTTATCCCGGGAATGCAGCCCTATGGGATCAGGGAATAAATAACACCAGGGCTTCTCCTTGGAATTGCAGCTCTATGGGATCAGGGAATAACACCAAGTCTTATATTGGGAGATGCAGATTGATGGGATCAGATCTTTTCCCAGGAAATGCAGCTCTATGGGATCAGGGAATAGCACCAGGTCTTATTTGGGAGGTGCAGATTGATGGGACCAAGGAATAACAGCAGGGATTCTGCCAGGAATGTGGGTCTGTGGGATCAGGTCTTATCCTGGGAATGCAGCTCTGTAGGATCAGGGAATAACAGCAGGGATTCTCCTGGGAATGTGGGTCTGTGGGATCGGGTCTTATCCTGGGAATGCAGGTCTGTGGGATCAGGGAATAACAGCAGGGATTCTCCTGGGAATGTGGGTCTGTGGGATCAGGGAATAACACCCAGGTCTTCTCCCAGGAATTGCAGCTCTATGGGATCAGGGAATAACACCAAATCTTATATTGGGAGATGCAGATTGATGGGATCAGGTCTTTTCCTGGGAATTGCAGCTCTATGGGATCAGGGAATAGCACCAGGTCTTATTTGGGAGGTGCAGATTGA
>NW_020937028.1:0-3931 GCF_003984885.1 Neopelma chrysocephalum
GGGGGTGACTCTTGGGGCTGGGCCTGTGCAGGGCTGAGGGTTGGACTCGGTGATCCTTGTGGGTCCCTCCCAGCTCAGCACATTCTGGGATTGTGGGGTCTGGGAAGCTGTCCCTGCCCAGCAGTGAGCCCTGGGGGGCAGGAGGGCAATGGGATGCTGGGGGGCATCAGGAAGAGCATTGGCAGCAGGGCAGGGAGGGGATCCTGCCCCTCTGCCCAGCCCTGGGGAGGCACATCTGCAGGGCTGGGCCCAGCTCGGGCTCCTCAGCACAGCAGGGCCAGGGAGCTCCTGGAAGGTGACTCCAAGGGATGGAGCAGCTCTGGGAGCAGGAAAGGCTGAGGGAGCTGGGGCTGTTCAGCCTCCAGAGCAGACCCTGAGAGGGGCCCTCCCCAGGGTGTGTCAGGGGCTGCAGGGAGGGGGCAGAGGAGGGACCAGGCTCTGCTGGGGGGGCCCAGCAATGGCACAGCAGGAACGGGCAGGAACTGATGCCCAGGAAGCTCCACCTGGACAGGAGGAAGAACTTCTTCACTGTCAACACTGAACAGGCTGCTCAGAGAGGGTGTGGAGTCTCCTCCCTGGGGATATTCCAGACCCCTCTGGACACAATCCTGTGCCAGGTGCTCTGGGATGGCCCTGCTGGAGCAGGAGGTGGGACCAGAGGGGACACTGTGGTCCCTTCCAGCCTGACCCATCCTGGGATTCCGTGGTTCTGTCCATGATCCCTCTTTTTGTGGTCACTGATTCGTTCATTGTGGTCCAGGCCCAACAGAATTTTGGTGAAAGATTGGGATGCTCTGACAAGGGAATTGCTTTGCCATAGATTTTTCCAGAGGATTATACACCTTGAAATTAGGCTCTGAGTTCCAGCTGTCCTGCAGCAGCTCTAAAACCTGGAGGCAATCAGCTCTTTTAAGGCAAAAACCCTTTGAAATGTCCATTTTTTTCCCCATTTTTCTGGGCTGGTCTCATGATTCCTCTTTGTCCAGGAGAAAACTAGTGAGAGAACAGGGGTGTTTTCCATGCAGGACAAGCTGATGTGGGTGTTCCCTGTTCCCTTGCTCCTTCTGTCCACAGTTTTCAATCAATGTTCAACCCAAAGCCGTGTTTTCCTTCCAGCCACATCTCAGTCAGGCTGGTCCAGGTGTTCTCTGACTATACTGGGGGAAAAAAATAAGAGTTAAAAATGATTTGCAATTCAGTGATCCAAAAGTAGCGTTTCCTACCCTTTAAAGGAAAAAAAAATCCCAAACAAACACGAAAGACTCCTCCTAAGCCCAGACTCACCCCACCCGTTCCAGCTGGGAATCCAAACCTCTGCACCCCAACTAGGAGCAGGGAACAGCAGTGGCAGGAAGGGGAAAGGCAAGGAAAGGCTCCTCAGCTGCTTTCAGAGCCTTCTCATTTAAAAGCTTAATAGGAAGAAAAAAAAAATCAAATAGAAAATTCAAAGGGCGTTAAAGAAAGTCCTGGGTGGAATTTCAAATGGATGGGCTTTCCCCCTCAGTTTTGTAGGAAAAAGCCTTTAATGAACATCTCAGTTTGAAACTCATTTTTCATCACAGCCCAAGCTGGATTTTCCATCCAACATCCATACAGGGCTGAAGGTAATAACCCCAGCACCTACTCACTGAAAAGTGCCCAGCAGAGCTTCCCAGACCCTTATTCCAGGGGTGTAGGAGCAGAAGAGGCTTTTTGTTTGGTTTTTTTCCCTCCTTCTCTTGCTCCAGCAGCCAACAGGCATCTGTGTTTCATCCAGAATATTGTCTGTTTGTTTGGAGAATTTGGTATGGTTTAAGATCCAAGTTTTCTTTGGATCTGGCCTTTAGGCTTTGGTTTGATTTTTTTCCAGTGACACTCCTGAAATGCAGCTTCCTTCCCTTTTTTTTCCATCCCTGCTGACCTGCTAAGTTAAAATAAACGTTATGTTTTGATGTATTTCTTTATTTATTTTAGTTACCGCAGAGGCAAGAATGTGGAGTGAGAAACTTTGATTAAATTTCAAGTGTAGTCAGATTAACTAGGACAGGTGCCAGGAGGCTTTGGTGCCCTTGTTCCTTGGGATGTTTGACTTGTGTTTTTAGGGTAGTTTTTCACATTTTTGGTGCCCTCAGCACAGTGAGTTTTCTCATGGACGTGTCTCCATCCAGGCACCTTCAGCAGGACCATGGTGGGGGTGAAATGAACCTTTGGCACCACAGTGAAGCATCTCAAACCAACAGACCAAGGCAGGGATGGGCTTGGGGAGCGTGGAGGGGATTTTTGTGCCGAGGGGAAGGATCACAGCTCGAGGCTGCTGCAAAAATTCCATCCATTTCCAGGCTGTGGTGGGTTGAGCCTGGCCAGATGCCAGGTACCCACTAAAGCCAGTCTCTCACTCTCCCTCTGCAACTGGGCAGAGGAGAGAGAAAAAACCAGCCAAGGATTCATGAGTTGAGATAAGAGCTGGAAGAGGTCAGTGACTGATCACCTTCACGGGCAGAACAGACTCCAAGTGGGGATAGTACTTAAATTTATTACTAACAGGATAAAGCCAAAGAGTGAGAAATAAAACAGTCTTAAAAACACCTTCCCCCTACCCCTCTTTCCATGTTCTCCCTCCTCTCCCCCAGCGGTGCAGGGGGACAGGAATGGGGATCATGGGAATGGGGGTCATGGGCAGTTGTTGTTTCTCTTGCTGCTCAGGGAGAGAAGTTGGAGTCCTTCCCCTGCTCCCGTAGGGTCCCTCCCATGGGAGACAGTCCTGGATGGACCTCTCTGGTGTGAGTCCATCCCATGGGAGACAGTCCCTGATGGACCTCTCCAGGGTGAGTCCATCCCTCAGGCAGCAGCTCTTCCCACCCTGCTGTCCTGTGGGTCACTCCTCCATGGGGTCAGTCCTTCAGGAATGAACTGTACCAACGTGGGTCCCCCACAGGGGCCACAAATCCTACCTGGGAAAACCCTGCTCCAGCCTGGGCTTCCCTCTCCATGGGCTGCAGGTCCCTGCCAGGACCCTGCTCCATCCTGGGCCTCCCACGGGGGTCACAGCCTCCTTCCAGCATACACCTGCTCCATGCTGGGCCTCCCATGGGGTTGCAGCTCTTTAAATTCCTGCTTGGACTCTCAGTAGGAAAATATGAACTTTTATTGGACTTCCACAGCCCAATTCCATCCATATTTCAGAAACTCATAAAACACCGTGGAAATTGTAGGTTGGGATGGAAATTGTAGGATGGGGCTTGGAGCAACCTGGGCTGGTGGAAGGTGTCCCTGCCCGTGGGAAGGGGTGGAATGGGATGGGCTCTGAGGTCCCTCCCATCCCAAACCATTCCAGGATTCTGGGATTCTCTGACGTGCTGCTTGCCCTGAGGAGCACCAGCAGCCCCAGAAGATGCTCAGGTGAACAAAGGGATGGAGCAGAGATGCAGGATGGATCACAGCCCCCCCAGCATTCCCAGCTGCCTCCATCTCCCCTCCTTTGGGGACCAGACACGGATCTCATCTCCTATCAACAGACCAAGACAGGGATGGGCTTGCTGAACGGGGATGTGATTTTTGTGCCAAGGGGAAGGATCACAGTTCAAGGCTGTTGCAAAAATTCCATCCATTTCCAGGTGTTGTTTGTTCCTTGTTGGGGTATTCAGGGATTTCTCAGCTTGGATGAGCAGTGTGCCCACAAGGTGCAGGAAAGCAGAGAATCCTGGACACGGAGGATTTGGGATTAGCTCACAGTGGTAATAATGCCAAGGTTGCATTTGCAATCCCAGTCTGGGACATTCCTTAAGGGTTGGACTTGATGATCCTTGTAGGTCCCTTCCAACTCAGGATATTCTGTGTTTCCAGACTAAGAACTGGAGCCAATTGCTGCTCAGAGTTCAGTTGCTGTGCTGGGAGTGTGACCCATCCTCAGGCCCAGCCTTGGCAGGCTCTGGGCACACAAGGACAGGGAACA
>NW_020937029.1:0-303 GCF_003984885.1 Neopelma chrysocephalum
CTCCAGGAGGGTCCCCCGAACCCCCTCCCAACCCTTTTCCCACCCCAAGAAGGTCCCCTGAACCCCCTTCCCACCCCAAGAGGGTGCCCTGAACCCTCTTCCACTCCAGGAGGGTCCCCTAAGCCCCTTTCCCACACCAGGAGGGTCCCCTGAACCCTTTTCTCACCCCAAGAGGGTCCCTAAGCCCCCTTCCCACCCCAAGAGGGTGCCCTGAACCCCTTTTCCACCCCAGAAGAGTCCCTACATCCCCTTCTCACTCCAGGAGGGTCCCCCGAACCCCCTCCCAACCCTTTTCCCACCCCA
>NW_020937030.1:0-627 GCF_003984885.1 Neopelma chrysocephalum
CAGGGAGGATCCTGGTGGAAGCGCCGGGCTCCGAGGTTGTGTGGCCTAAATGAGGTGGGTTTGTGATCCAGCTGAGGGAAATCCACCCAGAGATATCCCCAAATATTCCCAAAATATCCCAAAATATCCCCAAATATCCCCAAATATCCCTAATATGTGCTAACCCTGCTTTGTTGTGCTCCCTAAGCCGGGCCCAGCTGTGCTGCAGTGGGGTTTAAGGCGGGTTTAAAGGTTTGCCTTGGTGGGTGAAGGTGATTTATTTTCCGGGTTGCAGGGAAGGCAAAGAGTGCAGGGAATATCCAAGGAATGCTTTGGATCCCTGGTGGACTCTCCAACATCCGTGTTTTGCTCCAGGATCCCCAATTTTTAGGTTTAAACCTGATGTCTGAAGGTATTTTAGGATATTCCAGTAAAACTGCGCCGAGTTATCAGTGAAAAGAAGGATCTTTTCCACCTTTGTATTCCCTTTTTTTTGTGAGCATTGTGGAACTCCGAGGCTGGAAAATCAGGAGGGAAAAGGCCTGAAGTTTTCAGGCCGTGGAACTGTGGGAAAAATCCTGGATGAGGGGGGCTTTGTGTGCAGGGAGGATCCTGGTGGAAGCGCCGGGCTCCGAGGTTGTGTGGCCT
>NW_020937031.1:0-445 GCF_003984885.1 Neopelma chrysocephalum
CATCCCAAAAGAAACCCCTGAATGGAAACGGTTTGAAGGGAAAAAAAAGCTGCTCCAGCCACAAAAAACCCTCCCAAATGTGGGATAAAAGGCCCAATTTTCTTGGGGGATTTTCTTCCTTCCTGCACTTCAAAGCTCATTGTGATCCCTTCCTTTTTTTTTCCCCCAAGGATATCCAGCCCCAATTCCAGACCCTGCTTCCCTCGGCCAAATCCGTCCTCTGGAGAAAAGGAATTCAGTTTGATTTTGTTTAAAAAGGGAAATAATTATGATTTTAAAGGTTTTAATGAAGAAATAAAGCCCAGGCACAGCCCGGGCCCTTCCCTGTCCATCCCACATTCCCATCCCTGCCTATCCCAGATTCCCATCCCAGATTCCCATCCCTCCTCATTCCAGACTCCCATCCCTGCCCATCCCAGATTCCCATCCCAGATTCCCATCCCAG
>NW_020937032.1:0-591 GCF_003984885.1 Neopelma chrysocephalum
CATCCCAAAAGAAACCCCTGAATGGAAACGGTTTGAAGGGAAAAAAAGCTGCTCCGGCCACAAAAAACCCTCCCAAATGTGGGATAAAAGGCCCAATTTTCTTGGGGGATTTTCTTCCTTCCTGCACTTCAAAGCTCATTGTGATCCCTTCCTTTTTTTTTCCCCCAAGGATATCCAGCCCCAATTCCAGACCCTGCTTCCCTCGGCCAAATCCGTCCTCTGGAGAAAAAGAATTCAGTTTGATTTTGTTTGAAAAGGAAAATAATTATAATTTTAAAGGTTTTAATGAAGAAATAAAGCCCAGGCACAGCCCGGGCCCTTCCCTGCCCATCCCAGATTCCCAACCCAGATTCCCATCCCTGCCCATCCCAGATTCCCATTCCTACCTATCCCAGACTCCCATCCCTGCCCATTCCAGACTCCCATCCCTGCCAATCCCAGATTCCCATCCCTGTCCCTCCCCGATTCCCATCCCTGCCTATCCCAGACTCCCACCCCTGCCCATCCCAGATTCCCACCCCAGATTCCCATCCCAGATTCCCACCCCAGATTCCCATCCCTGCCAATCCCAGACTTCCATCCCTGCCCATC
>NW_020937033.1:0-336 GCF_003984885.1 Neopelma chrysocephalum
CTGGGACAGGTGAGGGGGGTTACCTGGGACAGGTGAGGGGGCACCTGGGACAGATGAGTGGGGTGGAGGTACCTGGGGGCTCCTGGAGTTCGTCGATGAGCAGGTGAGGGGGGTTACCTGGCACAAGTGAGGGGGGTTACCTGGGACAGGTGAGTGGGGTGGAGGTACCTGGGGGTTCCTGGAGTTCGTCAATGAGCAGGTGAGGGGGTTACCTGGGACAGGTGAGGGGGTTACCTGGGACAGGTGAGTGGGGATGAACAGGTGAGGGGGGTTACCTGGCACAGGTGAGGAGGCACCTGGGACAGGTGAGGGGGCACCTGGGACAGGTGAGGGGGG
>NW_020937034.1:0-537 GCF_003984885.1 Neopelma chrysocephalum
CTGGGATTTGGGGTGCTGAGGGGTTGATGTGACAGTGCTTGGGGTGCCGGTGCAGCAGGATTGGGGTGCTGAGGTGTTGATGTAACGGTGCTTGGGGTGTTGGGATCCTGGGACACTGGGATTTGGGGTGCTGGGATCCCGGGGCACTGGGATTTGGGGTGCTGGGATCCCGGGGTGCTACAGGATTGGGGTGCTGAGGGGTTGGTGTAACGCTGTTTGGGGTGCTGGGGCAGCAGGATTGGGGCGCTGGGATCCCGGGGCACTGGGATTTGGGGTGCTGAGGGGTTGATGTTACACTGCTTGGGGTGCTGGTGCAGCAGGATTGGGGTGCTGGGATCCCGGGGTGCTGCAGGACTGGGGTGCTGAGGGGTTGGTGTAACGGTGCTTGGGGTGCTGGTGCTGCAGGATTGGGGTGCTGGGGTCCCATGGAATGGGGTGCTGAGGTGTGGGGGTGCTGGGAATTGGGGTGCTGGTGCAGCAGGATTGGGGCGCTGGGATCCCGGGGCACTGGGATTTGGGGTGCTGAGGGGTTGATGT
>NW_020937035.1:0-371 GCF_003984885.1 Neopelma chrysocephalum
GTCCATACTGGGAGCACTGGGAGGGGTTACTGGTTCAAACTGGGAGCCTGTGAGGGGTTACTGGTCCAAACTGGGAGCACTGGGAGGGGTTACTGGTTCAAACTGGGAGCCTGGGAGGGGTTACTGGTCCATACTGGGAGCACTGGGAGGAGTTACTGGTTCATACTGGGAGGCTGGGAGGGGTTACTGGGCTGTACTGGGAGCACTGGGAGGGGTTACTGGGAGCACTGGGAGGGGTTACTGGGAGCACTGGGAGGGGTTACTGGTCCATACTGGGAGCACTGGGAGGGGTTACTGGTTCAAACTGGGAATGAATGGGGGGCAACTGGTCCATACTGGGAGCACTGGGAGGGGTTACTGGTTCAAACTGG
>NW_020937036.1:0-466 GCF_003984885.1 Neopelma chrysocephalum
TTTTGGGATGGATCCTGATAGATCCCAAATATCTGATTTATATCTTAATTTGGGACATATCTTGTATTGGGATGGATCTTGATGGATCCCAAATACCTGATTTATATCTTATTTTGGGATGTATCTTATTTTGGGATGTACCCTGATATATACCAAATATCCCATTTATATCTTATTTTGGGATGTATCCTGATAGATCCCAAATATCCCATTTCTATCTTATTTTTGGATGTATCTTATTTTGGGATGCATCCTGATAGATCCCAAATATCCCATCTCATTTATATCTTATTTTGGAATGTATCCTGATAGATCCCAAATATCCCATTTAGATCTTATTTTGGGATATATCCTGATATATCCCAAATATCTGATCTATATCTTATTTTGGGACGCATCTTGATATATCCCAAAAATCGGATTTATATCTTATTTTGGGATGTATCTTATTTTGGGATGGATCCTG
>NW_020937037.1:0-582 GCF_003984885.1 Neopelma chrysocephalum
CTGATCCATCAGAGGAGCCTTGGGGTGTTCCTGCCCCAACCCCAAAACCCCAAAATTAAAGACAGAAGGTAACGAGCCCAGGAGGGCCCTGACCCCAAAACCCCAGAACAAAATAAAGCAGGTAACGAGCCCAGGGGGGGCTGGAGCTGCCCCTGCTCGGGGGGCTCTGATCCATCAGAGGAGCCTTGGGGTGTTCCTGCCCTGACCCCAAAACCCCAGAACAAAATAAAGAAGGTAATGAGCCCAGGGGGGCCCCGACCCCAAAACCCCAAAATGAAATAAGGTAACGAACCCAGGGGGGGCTGGAGCTGCCCCTGCTCGGGGGGGCTCTGATCTGTTGGAGGAACCTTTTTGGGTGTTCCTGCCCCCACCCCCAAACCCCAAAATTAAAGACAGAAGGTAACGAGCCCAGGGGGGGTTGGGGTGGTGGCCTGGGGGCAGCAGCAGGAGGTGACACCCCCCCATCCAGCAGCACCCAGAGATGGGAGGTGGCCCCGTGGCTTTGGCCACCGTGCTGGGCCCTTTGGCCACCCCAGGACGTCACCCCCAGCCCCGAGCGTGGCCCCCGTGGCCGAGGTGGCC
>NW_020937038.1:0-506 GCF_003984885.1 Neopelma chrysocephalum
GGGGCTGGAGCTGCCCCTGTTTGGGGGGCTCTGATCCATCAGAGGAGTTTTTGGGTGTTCCTGCCCCAACCCCAAAACCCCAAAATGAAATAAAGCAGGTAACGAGCCCAGGGGGGCTGGAGCTGCCCCTGTTCAGGGGCGGCTTTGATCCATCAGAGGGGCCTTTTTGGGTGTTCCTGCCCTGACCCCAAAATGAAAGACAGAAAGTAACAAGCCCGGGGGGGGGCTGGAGCTGCCCCTGCTCAGGAGGGCTCTGATCCATCGGAGGAACCTTTTTGGGTGTTCCTGCCCCCACCCCCAAACCCCAAAATTAAAGACAGAAGGTAACGAGCCCAGGGGGGGTTGGGGTGGTGGCCTGGGGGCAGCAGCAGGAGGTGACACCCCCCCATCCAGCAGCACCCAGAGATGGGAGGTGGCCCCGTGGCTTTGGCCACCGTGCTGGGCCCTTTGGCCACCCCGGGACGTCACCCCCAGCCCCGAGCGTGGCCCCCGTGGCCGAGGTGGCC
>NW_020937039.1:0-322 GCF_003984885.1 Neopelma chrysocephalum
CTGATCCATCAGAGGAGCCTTGGGGTGTTCCTGCCCCAACCCCAAAATCCCAAAATTAAAGATGGAAGGTAACGAGCCCAGGGGGGGCTGGAGCTGCCCCTGCTCAGGGGGGCTTTGGTCTGTCAGAGGAGCCTTTTTGGGTGTTTCTGCCTCGACCCCAAAACCCCAAAATTAAAGACAGAAGGCAACGAACCCAGGGGGGGCCCCGACCCCCAAACCCCAAAATGAAATAAAGCAGGTAACGAGACCGGGGGGGCTGGAGCTGCCCCTGCTCAGGGGGGCTCTGATCCGTCAGAGGAACCTTTTTGGGTGTTCCTGCCCA
>NW_020937040.1:0-681 GCF_003984885.1 Neopelma chrysocephalum
AGGGTGGGACACCCAAGCAGAAATAGGTGTCCAAAATCCATAGGAAAGCCACCAGGATGTGTCCTGTCCCTTCCTGGGAACCTCTGCCAGGTGGCTCCAGGATGGGACATCAAGGACGAGACACCAAAGATGGGACACCCAGGATGGGACATCCAGGCAGAAATAGGTGCCCAGAATCCATAGGAAAGCCACCAGGATGTGTCCTGTCCCTTCCTGGGAACCCCTGCCAGGTGTCTCCAGGATGGGACACCAAGGATGAGACACCAAACATGGGACACCCAGGGTGGGACATCCAGGGTGGGACATCCAGGCAGAAATAGGCGCCCAAAATCCATAGGAAAGCCATCAAGGTGTGTCCTGACCCTTCCTGGGAACCTCTGCCAGATGTCTTCAGGATAGAACACCAAGGATGGGATTTCCGAGCAGAAACAGGGCAGGGAGCTGGGATGAGGTGCCCAAAATCCATAGGAAAGCCATCAAGATGTTTGTCCTGTCCCTTCCTGGGAACCTCTGCCAGGTGGCTCCAGGATGGGACACCCAGGGTGGGACACCCCAGCAGAAATAGGTGCCCAAAATCCATAGGAAAGTCATCAAGATGTTTGTCCTGTCCCTTCCCGGGAACCTCTGCCAGGTGGCTCCAGGATGGGACACCAAGGACGAGACACCAAAGATGGGACACCC
>NW_020937041.1:0-363 GCF_003984885.1 Neopelma chrysocephalum
CCAGGATGGGACACCAAGGACGAGACACCAAAGATGGGACACCCAGGGTGGGACATCCAGGCAGAAATAGGTGTCCAAAATCCATAGGAAAGCCATCAAGGTGTGTCCTGTCCCTTCCTGGGAACCTCTGCCAGATGTCTCCAGGATGGGACATCTGGGATGGGACATCTGAGCAGCACCAGGGCAGGGAGCTGGGATGAGGTGCCCAAAATCCATAGGAAAGCCATCAAGGTGTGTTCTGTCCCTTCCTGGGAACCTCTGCCAGGTGGCTCCAGGATGGGACATCAAAGATAGAACACCAAGGATGGGATTTCCGAGCAGCACCAGGGCAGGGAGCTGGGATGAGGTGCCCAAAATCCATAG
>NW_020937042.1:0-317 GCF_003984885.1 Neopelma chrysocephalum
AGGAAAGCCATCAAGATGTTTGTCCTGTCCCTTCCTGGGAACCTCTGTCAGGTGGCTCCAGGATGGGACACCAAGGACGAGACACCAAAGATGGTGGGACACCCAGGGTGGGACACCCAAGCAGAAATAGGTGTCCAAAATCCATAGGAAAGCCACCAGGATGTGTCCTGTCCCTTCCCAGGAACCTCTGCCAGGTGGCTCCAGGATGGGACACCAAGGACAAGACACCAAAGATGGGACACCCAGGATGGGACACCCAGGATGGGACATCCAGGATGGGACATCCAGGCAGAAATAGGTGCCCAAAATCCATAGGA
>NW_020937043.1:0-709 GCF_003984885.1 Neopelma chrysocephalum
TGCCTGGATCCTCGTCCATATCCCTGCCCGCATCCCTGCCTGGATCCCTGCCCAGATTTCTGTCTGTATCCCTGCCCATTTCCCTGTCTGGATCCCTGCCTGTATCCCTTCTGGATCCCTGCCTGGATTCTTCCCTGGATCCCTGCCCATATTCCTGCCTACATCCCTGCCTGGATCCCTGTCTGGATCCCTGCCCATGTTCCTGCCTAGTTCCCTATCCATATCCCTGCCTGTATCCCTACCTGCATCCCTACCTGTATTCCTGTTGTGTCCCTGCATGTATCCCTGCTCATATTCCTGCCTGGATCCCTGACTGTTCCTGCTGGATCCCTGTATCCCTCCATCCCGCTTCTCCTTTCCATCTCCTCGATGTTTCTGGCCTGATCCCTGCCCTGGGAATGCTCCGGCTCTCCCATCCCTGCCCATCCCGCTGTGCTGGGGCAGAGCTTCCCAAACTCCCAGCCCTGCATTCCCGGGGCTCTGGTGAGGGCAGGAGTGGGCTCGGAGCCGGGATGTCGGGACAGGGAAATGGTTCCGTGGCCAACGGGGCCAGGGGAGGAGGGAGCAGCTGCTGGGACAGTATCCCCAGAATTCCACAGCATTCCGTAGCATCCCCGGAATTCCACGGCATTCCATAGCATCCCCAGAATTCCACAGCATTCCATAGCATCCCTCAGCATCCCACAGAATCCTGCAGCTTCCCGCAGCT
>NW_020937044.1:0-727 GCF_003984885.1 Neopelma chrysocephalum
ATATCCCTGCCCTATCCCTGCCTGGATCCTCGTCCATATCCCTGCCCACATCCCTGCCTGGATCCCTGCCCAGATTTCTGTCTGTATCCCTGCCCATTTCCCTGTCTGTATCCCTGCCTGTATCCCTTCTGGATCCCTGCCTGGATTCTTCCCTGGATCCCTGCCCATATTCCTGCCTACATCCCTGCCTGGATCCCTGTCTGGATCCCTGCCCATGTTCCTGCCTAGTTCCCTATCCGTATCCCTGCCTGTATCCCTACCTGCATCCCTGCCTGTATTCCTGTTGTATCCCTGCCCGTATCCCTGCTCATATTCCTGCCTGGATCCCTGACTGTTCCTGCTGGATCCCTGTATCCCTCCATCCCGCTTCTCCTTTCCATCTCTTCGATGTTTCTGGCCTGATCCCTGCCCTGGGAATGCTCCGGCTCTCCCATCCCTGCCCATCCCGCTGTGCTGGGGCAGTGCTTCCCAAACTCCCGGCCCTGCATTCCCGGGGCTCTGGTGAGGGCAGGATTGGGGTCGGAGCCGGGATGTCGGGACAGGGAAATGGTTCCATGGCCAACGGGGCCAGGGGAGGAGGGAGCAGCTGCTGGGACAGTATCCCCAGAATTCCACAGCATTCCATAGCATCCCCAGAATTCCACAGCATTCCATAGCACCCCCAGAATTCCACAGCATTTCATAGCATCCCTCAGCATCCCACAGAATCCTGCAGCTTCCCGCAGCT
>NW_020937045.1:0-722 GCF_003984885.1 Neopelma chrysocephalum
CAAACCAGGGCCGTGATTCCCCAACCCCGAGAGGAATTAGGGAATTACGAGGAGAATTCGCCCAAGTCGAAGAATATCTAATGAAATTAATTGCATTAGGATTTTTTAGCCGCTTTTTATTTTTTTTCCCTGCTTAATTTTAATTTAATTTTAATTATCTATTTATATAATTAACTGGAGTTTGCTTTGCTCTAATTTCCTTGACAACACTCTGTGTCAGGCTCATCAAAATATTCCCCTTTCCTGTCTCTGAGGCCACGTTTCAAACCAGGGGGTGATTTGGAACCCAGTGATCCATTTGGACACACGTTAGTGCAGGAATTCCCCCTGGAAAGAGGGGGATAATTAAAATCCTTGTTTTTATTTACACCATCCCAAAAGACTGTTTGTGCTGGGTAATTATTTAACTTGGCAACATATTTTTGACTGGGGTTTGGTGGTTTTTGGGAGCCACAGGATTGGGATGAGCATCTTTTGGGAGTGGCACAAGGTTTTCCAGGACAGGAGATTTTCCAGGTGGGAATGGGGTTCTGAGCTGGAAGAATCAGTTACTCTTAATCTTTGTTTTCCAAGTGGGAATGGGGTTCTGAGCTGGAAAAATCAGCTCTTAATCTTTGATTTGGAACCCAGTGATCCATTTGGACACACATTAGTGCAGGAATTCCCCCTGGAATGAGGGGGATAATTAAAATCCTTGTTTTTATTTACACCCTCCCAAAAGA
>NW_020937046.1:0-786 GCF_003984885.1 Neopelma chrysocephalum
CAAACCAGGGCCGTGATTCCCCAACCCCGAGAGGAATTAGGGAATTAGGAGAAGAATTCGCCCAAGTCAAAGAATATCTAATGAAATTAATTGCATTAGGATTTTTTAACCGCTTTTTATTTTTTTTTCCCTGCTTAATTTTAATTTAATTTTAATTATCTATTTATATAATTAACTGGAGTTTGCTTTGCTCTAATTTCCTTGACAACACTCCGTGTCAGGCTCATCAAAATATTCCCCTTTCCTGTCTCTGAGGCCACGTTTCAAACCAGGGGGTGATTTGGAACCCAGTGATCCATTTGGACACACGTTAGTGCAGGAATTCCCCCTGGAATGAGGGGGATAATTAAAATCCTTGGTTTTATTTACACCCTCCCAGCAGACTGTGGTGGATAATTATTTGATTTTTGACTGGGGTTTGGTGGTTTTTGGGAGCCACAGGATTGGGATGAGCATCTTTTGGGAGTGGCACAAGGTTTTCCAGGGCAGGAGATTTTCCAGGTGGGAATGGGGTTCTGAGCTGGAAGAATCAGTTGCTCTTAATCTGTGTTTTCCAAGTGGGAATGGGGTTCTGAGCTGGAAAAATCAGCTCTTAATCTTTGATTTGGAACCCAGTGATCCATTCAGACACACGTTAGTGCAGGAATTCCCCCTGGAAAAAGGGGGATAATTAAAATCCTTGGTTTTATTTACACCCTCCCAAAAGACTGTTTGTGCTGGGTAATTTTTTTTTGACTGAGGTTTGCTGGTTTTTGGGAGCCACAGGATTGGGATGAGCATCTTTTG
>NW_020937047.1:0-6396 GCF_003984885.1 Neopelma chrysocephalum
CGCATAAACCGGCACCAAGTTGGTTTGTGTCTTTGTTACGGGCAACAGTTTTGGCGACACCAGATTGGGACTCCGGGGGCAGCTGGGGCGGCTCACGAGCTGATCTACTCCATGCCGGCAACCAGGTGATTTCTGGGGAGACATCGACCCGTGCCCGACCCCGCGCCCGCCGGACAACCATCCAGGTAAGCCCGAAGGTGCTTTATTCCTTTTAGGTTTGTTGGTTGGGAGCCTGCCTATAAGACGGGACCGTGAGTTTCCCGCTGGGTTGGGCTAAAAGGTACCTTGGTTGGGAAGCCTAGGCGCTGGTCGTAAGACGTAGCGAAAGCCGCGCTGTACCAGCACTCGCCACTCAGAGGGAGAATTGGCGAGTTGGTTTTGGTTGAGGAAGCCTAGGCGCTGGTCGTAAGACGTAGCGAAAGCCACGCTGTACCAGCACTCGCCACTCAGAGGGAGAATTGGCGAGTTGGTTTTGGTTTTGGAATAAGTAATTGGTTTATATCGTTGTGTTATTGTGAATTTGATTTTGAATCCAGACTGTGATGTGTGTGTGTGTGAGTCAGTATGATGCCGTTTAAAACCTTTAGGGCACTGTCTTGTGTAGAAAATGATATCCCTAGCGATTCTCCGCTTGGTTGCTTATTAAAACACTGGAAGGAAGGAAATTTCAGACAAGAGTTAAGCAAGAAACAATTGATTGATTATTGTAATAATGTATGGCCTCAATATGAGACAGAAGGAATGCAGTGGCCTAGGAATGGTTCATTGACTCCGGAAATTATAACCCCCTCGATGCAATATTTACGGGAAAACAAGATGTGGAATGAAATACCGTATCTAGATCTGTTTTATTATTTAAAACGTAAGACTGAATGGCAAAAAGAATGTGGTATGTTGATTTTGAAAGAACTGGGTGATAAATGCATAGGATGTCAAGAGCGGAAAATACGGTTTTCAGAACCAGAGGAGGATGTGTCTTTGTTAGTCTCCCCTGGCATAACTCCAAGGGCGCCTCCGGGAGATAGCCTCCCTTCACGTGTGAGGGCACAATCACCCACCATGCCCCCCGTTAGAATCGTCCTCGGATGAGGAGGAAATGAGAGGGCGAAAATGTGATTTTGATAGAACTCCGCTAGCAGAACGGACTCGGAAGGGGCGAAAAGAAAGGGGAAGGAGTAGAGAAAGGAGACGGGGAAGGAGAGGGGAGACAGACGTTTCACTCTCACCCCCTAGATTAATGGCTCCTTTGCGAGAAGCAGTTGCGGACGGGGGAAAGGTCATGGTAAAAGTTCCCTTTTCAGCTAATGATTTATTAATCTGGAAACAGTCAGCTGGGACATATAGAGAAAATCCGGAGCGGGTGACTTGTATTATAAAAATGGTAATAAAAACTCAAAATCCGGACTGGAATGATTTACAGGTATTGTTAGATACAATTCTGGATTCAACAGAAAAAGAAATGGTATTAAGAGTGATGGTGGAAAGAGCGAAAGAAGTAGTAAAAAAAGAAGAACCTCAGAGAGAGATTACAGATAGCCCTCTGAGAAAAAGATTAGTAAAAGGTGACTTTGAGGCTAGGATGCTGAGGATTCCCCCTGAGAGTCCCTTAGAGAACCTCTTAGAGAACTGGAGTTGTTATTCCAGCACTTATAGAAGATCAAAGGAAAAAATGATTAAGTATTGTATTGAAGCGTGGGGAGGTAGAAGAATAGGAAATAATACCTACTGGCCCATGTGTGGTACTTTTAAGAATTGGGTCTGTGAACTTTTAAATTGGCATGTTAGCGATAAAAAACCTTTTTGCCCAGAAGAGAGTTTTTATGCCGCTATATGGTTAGAAGCCAGTGAAGATATTTACCTGTTTTCTTTAAGAGAAAGAAGGAGAGAGGAAGAGAGTCAGAAGCAAGAAGAGTGAATGGAGATTTTACTGCTGCTATATTTAATGCTGCTACATTTAATGCTGCTATATAATATACTGACAAAGATGAGTCTCATACCAAAATGTTAGTATGTTGCTCATTAAATAAATACACTGTGAGTGCATATTTTTAACAGGGCTGTGAAAGTGTGGAAACACCAATTCGAGCTGCAAAACGTGGATGGACACATGTCAGTTGCATTGAAAGATTAGTGAATCCCTCACGCTGGCAAGTAGTTGACACTCCTGGAAGACACCAAGGTAGTCTTAAGAAGAAAAGTTATGATAGAGACATTAAGCAATTTTACTACTTTACTTTTAAGAATTAAGTGTCTACTAGCATTTATTGTGGCATTCATTTTATCTTTGTTTGTATGTTATGGAATATTTGGGGCATGAAAATGTGTTAAAATACTACGAATTGGGGCACAAAAATCTGTTAAAATACGTTGAGCTAGGTTTTAACATAACATATCGAGAACACGCAGACCCAAAAGAAATTGATACACGAGATATAAGAGTGTGGTGTAATACACCAGGTTGTAAATGTTATCCATTTGTTTGTTTTAAATGTAAAAGGTGCCAAGAGAAATGGTGGACGCACTGTAGAGACGGATATCCTCCTAGAGGAGTCTGTGATCAGTGCTATCGATCAGAACGAGAATTCACTGATTGGGCATTAAAACAGTTAGAAAGAAAGGGAGTTCCGTGGGATTCCCCCGAATATTGGAATTGTGACACTTATGGAATAAACCCTCAAAATTTCTGTTATTTATATTATGTAGGAGCTCCTTTCGTAGTGGATATAGTAAAAGTCCAGTGCCGACGGGATGTTAGTGCCGTGTCGTGTAACGAGCCTATGGTAAAGGCTGCCTCGTGGCCTGCATATACAGCACGTCTCACTAAAAAGAGGCATATTCCTACTTGGGACTCCTGCTGCCGAGAAGATGAAACACCCTGTGACTCGAAGCAATCGAGCCGACAGGCGAGGCAGAGGAGGAAACGCCAAAAAAGGAAGAGCCTAGGTTGTGGGACACGGAAGCCGCGATGGCTGAACTCCCCCAGGACTGGTGAAGATAAAAAGACTAGTAATATCCAAATTAATAAAGAATCAGAATTAATAAAGAAACAGGTTTTTCTCTAGGCACTGTTTACATGATTGCTATCCCTAGTATACTATTGACAGCACCAATACATGCAGGAAACCTGCATGAATCATTCAAATAGAGTTTAATTAGATGAGAAAACTAAAAAGTGCTTGCTACTTTTACAGAGATGGGAAACCCCACCTTTTACATATATTTGTGTGATTTAGTTGTTGTAGAGCCATGTAGAAACGCCTACTCATACTATATGTGCCCTACTTCAAACCAGGAGTAAGTCCATATGAGATATTGTATGGCAAACCCTATCATGCAGCTATCTACCAAAGGGATCCTCATATAGTGGGTGATCAAGCAGTATTTAATTATGTGTTATCTTCAAATAAGACTCTCACAGCCCTCAGAAGAACATTGCAGTGGAATCGGCCTCTGCCCCTGGAGAATCTGGTTCATGACATTTCTCCAGGAGACCAAGTCTATGTGAAAAACTGGTCGGTGGAACCATTAAAGGAAACATGGGACGGTCCTCGCCAGGTGATAATGACCACTTACACGGCGGTGAAGGTCGAGGGAATCGACAATTGGATCCATTACACCCGAATCAAGAAGGTTTCAGTCTCATGGTCGGTAGAACCTCTCTCACCCACAAGGATGGTATTTCGAGCCAACAATTGAGGACCGTGGTGTTCCTGGGGTTGATGAGTTTAGCAGAGACCACCGTGAGAATTAAGACCCCAGATCCTTATTTACTTGTACCAGAAAATACTGATGTAAATTTAACATGTTTTTTTTCTGATGACCAGGGAGTTGAATCGAGCGAGGTGAATGTGAAATGGCGGTGGAGAGAACAAGACCAAATTATGACAGAAGGAGTGACGATGGTTTGGAATGTGACACAACAAAAGGGTTATACCACCCTGCAGGTACCCAAAGTGTCTAAAAGCATGGAAGGGACATACATTTGTGTACTTCGGATTTGGGAGAGTTTTGATTATGGAGACATAGAAATACAGACTTTAAATGTAACTCGAAAAATGGCAACCAAAGTACATGTTATACCTACCAGGCAACAGGTGGACATGTGGGATGGACCTCCTCTAAAGATTAATTGTACCTTTAGGTTTGACGACCACTGTAGGAAAACCGTTCGAGTGAAGTGGTGGAAATTAAATACAACGGACCAATCCTGGAAGGTGCAAACTCAAGGAATAAGCTGGTGGTCAAATAGCGAAGGAGGTAGAGGATGGTTAAACATTTCAAACCCCAGGATTGGAAAGACAGAAGGAACCTCTCTTTGTGTAGTTACTTGTGGAAATGAAGGAAATTATGGAATAAGGACAGTGGTAGCCACACCTCCTCGAGGATTAGGAATTAAGCCAGAACATGGGGCCTACTCAGCAATAGAGGGAAGAGATTTAATTTTGAACTGTAAGACTCAAGGGAGGCAGTATCTAAAGTATGGGTGGTGGTTCAGAGGACAAAATTTAAAATCGGGAGGAAAATATCAAATTGAAAAACGGGTAGAAGCCATAGTTTTAATAATTAAAGAAATACAAAGAGGGGAAGACGAAAGTCAATATATTTGTTGGATAAGTAAAGATGATTGGTGGGATGCTGGAACTACTACTGTTTATATTAGAGTTGAAAGAATAACCCGACAAGTAAGTAACCTGCAAATTCCAGATAGAGAAGTAGAACAAGAAAACTTAGTCGTAGGCCTAATTCGTGATTTTGGGAGAGTACAGAATGTCACAAAAATCACTGCATGTCTCCCTATGCCTCATGCTGCAGGAGACCCAATCCCATGGGGAATAATTCCAGTGCCAGAAATTCCTAAAATGTTTAAGAATACTACATGGAATTGCAGATTTGTAACCAAAACATAGAATGAAATGACAAATGCATGTTTGTTATTGGACAAAATGACTAAAAAAAACAATGTGAACAGATGCCTGGATATTTCCGATGGGAAGTAGTTGGAACATGGGTAACAAGCAAAAACATTGACAAATTAAAGGGAACTTGTTTAGTTACAGGTCCAGTAATGCACCCATGTTCTAAAGTTCAGGTTCAAATAAAACGAGAAAAGCAAGAAGAAGTATGTCAAAATATTACTAGCTCCACAACCATGGAAGAGTGGCAAACAATTTGGGGACCCAGCCTACTACAAACTTATAGTTATATTAGAAAAGTACAGTGGTGTATTCACTGGAAAGGGAAAAGGAATCAAACTTATTCTACAGGAAATAGAGGAAATCATAATTGGAGGACAGAAACACGTATAAAAGAAAATTGGAATTGCACTCGGATATATACCTGCGACACCCCTGATGATGAAATCGGGGAAATACCAGTTAGGACCCTCTTGCAGTTAAGATGTGAATGCCGGGGATATAATCATACTATTAAGGGATCTGTGAAAAACACTGATTGTCGTACCACCACAGTTAGGAGCCTAGGAAATTTGGTGTGAGTAATGGGACATGGCCAGTGGACCACCCACATGCCGATAAATGGTCCAGTTGTACCTGTCACGCTAGGGATACCTACTCTCTGTCCATTCTGGAAGCAGGATAAGTTAACATCAGTAGAAATACAACCACGAGGAAAAAGAGAAATTAGTGAAAATATTGATGACTTAGGGTTGGGAGATTGGCATGAACCATCAGCGGGAGTTAAATTTGGATGGGTATTAGAATCTTTATTTGCGCCTATCTCGACTTATCGAAACAGAGAAATGTTGTTCAAATTAATGGGCCAAACCGAAAGATTGGCTGCTGTGACTAAGAAAGGATTTAAAGATTTAAATTTGCAACTGCAAGCCACTACCAAAATGACAGTACAGAATCGAATGGCTTTAGATTTAATCCTATTAAAAGAGCACGGAGTCTGTGGATACCTGCATGCAAAAGATGAACATTGTTGTGTACACATCCCAAATGTCACTCAGGAAGTAGAGAAAGATATTAGTCAATTGGAACAAATTGATGAAAATGTTCATGAACTACAAAAAGAAGCAGAACACAATTGGATAAGAGAATTATTCAGCTCCCTAGGTCTTCATGTGTCAGGATGGATATCTTCTGTTATCCAGTACGGAATATTGATTGTAATAATTATTGTCATAGCCATAACTGTTTATAAGTGTCTTTTAGGAATGATTGTAAAAGAAGGTCAACATACGAGACGCATCATGAAAGCTATAACAAGAAAAGAAGTAATCTCACCACACGAAGAACCATCTCCCACCCATCAAGAAACGAAAGCCTGATGTGTTTTGAGCATCCTTGCAAATTGGAAGATTGAAGGATGCTCAAAAGGGGGGACATGTTGCAGAGCAATTTAAATTAGTAGTAGAATAGCTAAGGCTTAGTA
>NW_020937048.1:0-496 GCF_003984885.1 Neopelma chrysocephalum
TGTTGCAGAGCAATTTAAATTAGTAGTAGAATAGCTAAGGCTTAGTAGGAGAGTAGGCCTAGAAAGCAACACTCCAAAGTAGTAAGTTAGCAACCCTGTTTGTGAGCATGAAATGTACTGAAGAAGTGGAAACAATAATTAAAGGATTTAGTCAAGCATGTATATAATGATTTGTTACCTTGGATGTGGTGAGGGTCTGTTAAACAGTTACTAGGGGTAAGACAGCTGGAGTAGATTTATGATTAGAGTAGCTGATTGTGAACTGTTAGCAATATGAGCTTGTTTGTAACTGAATGAAACTGTTCTGTTGTGGAGACAGCACGTACTATTTCGCCGTGGAAACCACATGTAAACTTGTTTGTGTATAAAAGCTGAACTGAAAATGAAGGTCTTGGGAATCCTGACTTAGGACGCTAGTCCTCAGGTTCCCGGGGCCCCGAATAAAGCACCGCATAAACCGGCACCAAGTTGGTTTGTGTCTTTGTTACGGGCAACA
>NW_020937049.1:0-1038 GCF_003984885.1 Neopelma chrysocephalum
TAAATTCAACAGGTGGAATTCCAGGAGTTAAAACCTGGGAGTAAAAATCTGGGAGTTTAATTGAACTATTGGAATCCCACTGGTTAAATTCCAGGAGTTAAATTCCACTGGTAGAATTCCAGGAGTTAAATTCAACAGGTGGAATTCCAGGAGTTCAAACCTGGGAGTAAAAATCTGGGAGTTAAATTGAACTACTGGAATTCCACTGGTTAAAATCTGGGAGTAAAAATCTGGGAGTTAAATTCAACTACTGGAATTCCACTGGTTAAAATCTGGGAGTTAAATTCCAGGAGCTAAATTCCAGGAGTTAAATTCAACAGGTGGAATTCCAGAAGTTGAAACCTGGGAGTAAAAACCTGGGAGTTAAATTCAACTACTGGAATTCCACTGGTTAAATTCTGGGAGTTAAATTCCAATAGTTAAATTCAACAGATGGAATTCCACTAGTTAAAATCTGGGAGTTAAATTCCAGGAGTTAAACTCAACTACTGGAATTCCAGGAGTTAAAACCTGGGAGTAAAAACCTGGGACTTAAATTCAACTACTGGAATTCCACTGGTTAAAATCTGGGAGTTAAATTCCAGGAGTTAAATTCAACAGGTGGAATTCCAGGAGTTCAAACCTGGGAGTAAAAATCTGGGAGTTTAATTGAATTATTGGAATTCCACTGGTTAAATTCTGGGAGTTAAATTCCACTGGTAGAATTCCAGGAGTTAAATTCAACAGGTGGAATTCCAGGAGTTAAAACCTGGGAGTAAAAACCTGGGAGTTAAATTCAACTACTGGAATTCCACTGGTTAAAATCTGGGAGTAAAAATCTGGGAGTTAAATTCAACTTTTGGAATTCCACTGGTTAAATTCTAGGAGTTAAATTCCACTGGTAGAATTCTAGGAGTTAAATTCAACAGGTGGAATTCCAGGAGTTGAAACCTGGGAGTTAAATTCAACTACTGGAATTCCACTGGTTAAATTCTGGGAGTTAAATTCCAGGAGTTAAATTCCAGGAGTTAAATTCAACAGGTGGAATTCCAGGAGTTA
>NW_020937050.1:0-968 GCF_003984885.1 Neopelma chrysocephalum
TCCCATGGATTAACAGGGATTTTTCCCTATAATGCCAGAGATTTTTTTCCAGGGATTTTTCCCTGTAGTGCAAACGTTTTTCCCATGGATTAAGAGGGATTTTTCCATATAGTGACAGGGATTTTTCCATAGGGAATTTTTCCCTGTAGTGCCAGGGATTTTTCCATGGAGGGACACTGATTTTTCCCTGTAGTTCCAGAGGTTTTTCCATGGAGCGACAGGGATGTTTTTCCAGGGATTTTTCCCCCACAATTCCAAAGGTTTTTCCCATGGATTGACAGGGATTTTTTTTTGGCTCTTCCAAAAGACAGGAATAATAAAAACCGGGAAGCTCTGGATGAGTCCTGGAAGTCGATTTTTAGGGATGGAAAAACCCCTTGGAAGAGTTCAGCTATTCCAAGCTTCCCGGAGAAGGAGTTTTCCCTGGGATTTGAAGGATTCCTGGAGGTCCTGCAGGGATTCCCAGCCCTTTTCCCTATGGAAAAACATCCCCACGCTCCTTAAAACCTTCCTAAGTGCTTTCCACCTGGATGTATCCAGGCTTATCCCTCTTTTCTTTGCCTCTTTATCCCGGGATTTTGGGCCTGGGAGGAATTTTCCCGGCTCAGGTTGTGCCCGTGAGGTCGGAATTTCGGGAAGAGGCGAGGAGGGAATGGAGCAGGGAATTTCTGGGAAGGGGATCTTTCAATCCAGGGGAAGTTCTGGCAGCAGGAAAACAGGGAATCAAAAAATTCCTTATACTTGGGTGCTGGAATTTTGGGTCTGGATACAAGACTTGGAATCTGGGCTGTCACTTCCTACCTGGACACAGGGAATTTTATGGAAAAGAGCTGCCTGGGGCTGGATTTTTAAGGAATCCTGGAGTCATTCCAAGCCTCTGGCAGCTTCCCAAGGTTTCCAGGCAGGAGCAGAGGGAAAAAAATTCCTTGTGTGGTGGAATTTTGGGTCTGGATACGAGGTTGGAATCA
>NW_020937051.1:0-1472 GCF_003984885.1 Neopelma chrysocephalum
TCCCATGGATTAACAGGGATTTTTCCCTATAATGCCAGAGATTTTTTCCAGGGATTTTTCCCTGTAGTGCAAACATTTTTCCCATGGATTAACAGGGATTTTTCCATATAGTGACAGGGATTTTTCCAGGGTTTTTTCCTGTAGTGCAAACATTTTTCCCATGGATTAACAGGGATTTTTCCATATAGTGACAGGGATTTTTCCACAGGGAATTTTTCCCTGTAGTGCCAGAGATTTTTCCATGGATTGACAGGGATTTTTCCCTGTAATGCCAGCGATACTTTTCCAGGGATTTTTCCCTGTCATGTCCTCTATCCCTGATTTTCCCAGGATCTTTGGGATCCCATTTCCAACCTTAAACCCCCAAATCCCCAAATTCTCTCCACTGGAAGAATTTCCCTGTCCCCCTTTTTCCAGGGAACCTTTCCCTTGGAATATCCCAAAGAAGGATTTTTATCCCTACCTTCCTATTTCCCGGGAATATTCTGAGTATTCCCATGGAAACTCCTGGGATGGAACCGGTGAGTTTTTGGGGGATGGGAAGCAAATCCAACTGAAATATTATCCCAAAAATTATTCCTTTGGGAAGCTCCCAAGTTTTCCTGCCCCCTTCCCACTCATGGATGAGGAGCATCCAATCCCTTTTTCCAAGGGTTTTTAGGGAAGCTTTTTGCCTTCCATGGAGCGTCAGGGATGTTTTTCCAGGGATTTTTCCCCCACAATTCCAAAGGTTTTTCCCATGGATTGACAGGGATTTTTTTTTGGCTCTTCCAAAAGACAGGAATAATAAAAACTGGGAAGCTCTGGATGAGTCCTGGAAGTCGATTTTTAGGGATGGAAAAACCCCTTGGAAGAGTTCAACTGTTCCAAGCTTCCTAGAGAAGGAGTTTTCCCTGGGATTTGAAGGATTCCTGGAGGTCCTGCAGGGATTCCCAGCCCTTTTCCCCATGGAAAAACATCCCCACGCTCCTTAAAACCTTCCTAAGTGCTTCCCACCTGGATGTATCCAGGCTTATCCCTCTTTTCCTTGCCTCTTTATCCCGGGATTTTGGGCCTGGGAGGAATTTTCCCGGCTCAGGTTGTACCCGTGAGGTCGGAATTTCGGGAAGAGGCGAGGAGGGAATGGAGCAGGGAATTTCTGGGAAGGGGATCTTTCAATCCAGGGGAAGTTCTGGCAGCAGGAAAACAGGGAATCAAAAAATTCCTTATCCTTGGGTGCTGGAATTTTGGGTCTGGATACAAGACTTGGAATCTGAGCTGACACTTCCTGCATGAACACAGGGAATTTTATGGAAAAGAGCTGCCTGGGGCTGGATTTTTAAGGAATCCTGGAGTCATTCCAACCCTCTGGCAGCTTTCCAAGGTTTCCAGGCAGGAAAACAGGGAAAAAATTCCTTGTGTGGTGGAATTTTGGGTCTGGATACAAGGTTGGAATCACAGTTGTCACTTCCTGAGTACAGGGAATATTCCAA
>NW_020937052.1:0-480 GCF_003984885.1 Neopelma chrysocephalum
TGGGGGTCAGACCATCCCTGATCCCTGGGAATTCCCTGCCCTGGGGGGATCTGAGATTCCCAGGAAACCCCTCTGGGTGACATCAGGGCTGGGAAAGGCTGGGATTGTTCCCTGAGCAGCTCTAGTTGGGCTCAGGAGAGCCTGGAGATGGGCCAGGCTCAGCCAGGACCAGCAGCCCTGATCCCACTGATGGTTTTGGGGGATAAAGGTCTGGAGGAGGACAGGGGGTGGTGATCCCAATTCCAGAGGGAGCCTGGGCCACATGTGGCTCCCAAAAAACCCCGGGGCAGCCCCTGGAGCGGCTCAGCCAAGCCCAAAAGTCCTGATCCCACTGCTGGGTTTGGGGGATAAAGGTCTGGAGGAGGAGCTTGGAGTGGTGGAACAGCCCCAAATCCAGCAGGAATGGGAGTCTGGGACACTTGTGGAAGAAGCTGGGGGTCAGACCATCCCTGATCCCTGGGAATTCCCTGCCCTGGGGGG
>NW_020937053.1:0-382 GCF_003984885.1 Neopelma chrysocephalum
GACCTGTCCTCACTAAAACAGGATCTATCCTCACTGAAACCAGACCTGTCCTCACTAAAACCAGATCTATCCTCACTGAAACCAGACCTATCCTGTCTAAAAGCAGGTCTGGAGTCCCCAAAACCAGACCTCTCATTCCCAAAACCAGACCTCTCATCCCCCAAAACAGCCCTAACATCCCTAAATCCAGGTTTATCCTCCCTAAAACCAGATTTATCCTCCCTAAAACCAGAGCTCTCATCCCCTAAACCAGCCCTAACACCCCTTAATCCAGATTTATCCTCCCTAAATGAGACATAACACCCCTAAAACCTCTCCCTAGATGAGACCGAGCCCCCCTAAAACCAGACTTATCCCCCCTAAATGAGACATAACACCCCTA
>NW_020937054.1:0-335 GCF_003984885.1 Neopelma chrysocephalum
GTCCTCACTAAAACTGGATCTATCCTCACTGAAACCAGACCTATCCTGTCTAAAAGCAGGTCTGGAGTCCCCAAAACCAGACCTCTCATTCCCAAAACCAGACCTCTCATCCCCCAAAACAGCCCTAACATCCCTAAATCCAGGTTTATCCTCCCTAAAACCAGATTTATCCTCCCTAAAACCAGAGCTCTCATCCCCAAAACCAGCCCCAACATCCCTAAATCCAGATTTATCCTCCCTAAATGAGACATAACACCCCTAAAACCTCTCCCTAGATGAGACCGAGCACCCCTAAAACCAGACTTATCCCCCCTAAATGAGACATAACACCCCTA
>NW_020937055.1:0-380 GCF_003984885.1 Neopelma chrysocephalum
CGGGAAAGGAGACCCTGGAGACCTCCCAAGAGCTCCCGGAGGGAAAGGAGACCTTGGAGACCTCCCGGGAGTGGATCCAGGGCCATCAGAGGCTCCAGGAGCCAGAGCCGGAGCTCCCGGTGGGAAAGGAGACCCTGGAGACCTCCTGGGAGCTCCTGGAGCGAAAGGAGACCTGGGAGACCTCCCCAGAGCTCCCAGTGGGAAAGGAGACCTTGGAGACCTCCTGGGAACTCCCAGTGGGAAAGAAGACCCTGGAGATGTCCCGGGAGCTCCCGGTGGGAAAGGAGACCCCAGAGACCTCGCTGGAGCGGATCCAGGGCCATCAGAGGCTCCGGGAGCTGGAGCCAGAGCTCCCAGTGGGAAAGGAGACCCTGGAGACC
>NW_020937056.1:0-697 GCF_003984885.1 Neopelma chrysocephalum
AGGAAGAGTCTGGGATCCCAAATCCCCAAACCCACTGTTCCAAACTGGGAATTTATCCCTTGGGAATCCCGGCCTGGATCTGTCCAACCAATCCCACCTTCTCCCTGTGCTCCAGAGCTCCAACCCCGCCCCTGGAATGTGGCCCTGGAGCCACGGGCACCCACTTGCTGCGGAAGTTGTCCATGGTGCCGAGCACCTTTTCCAGCTCCCGCTCCAGGTTTTCCTGCTCCAAGCTCAGGGCCTTCCTCTCCTGGCTCATCCTGCCCATGAACTGCTCGTAGATGGCCCGGACGTCCGCGTCCGACTGGGAATTGTCCTGCTCCTTCAGGAAGTTCCACCTCGTGGTCAGCACCTTGTTCTGCTGCTCCAGGTTCTGCACCTGCGGGAGAGGAGCCAGAGCCGTCACACAACGGGAGCTGGAGTAGGAATTCCCGGTGGGAAAGGAGACCCTGGAGACCTCCCAGGAGTGGATCCAGGGCCGTCAGAGCACCAGGAGCCGGAGCAGGAATTCCCAGTGGGAAAGGAGACCCTGGAGACCTCCCAGGAGCTCCCCGTGGGAAATGAGACCCTGGAGACCTCCCAGGAGCTCCATGCAGGAAATGAAACCCCAGAGACCTCCCAAGAGTGGATCCAGGGCCATCAGAGGCTCTGGGAGCTGGAGCCAGAGCTCCCAGTGGGAAAGGAGACCCTGGAGACC
>NW_020937057.1:0-1135 GCF_003984885.1 Neopelma chrysocephalum
AGGAAGAGTCTGGGATCCCAAATCCCCAAACCCACTGTTCCAAACTGTGAATTTATCCCTTGGGAATCCCGGCCTGGATCTGTCCAACCAATCCCACCTTCTCCCTGTGCTCCAGAGCTCCAACCCCGCCCCTGGAATGTGGCCCTGGAGCCACGGGCACCCACTTGCTGCGGAAGTTGTCCATGGTGCCGAGCACCTTTTCCAGCTCCCGCTCCAGGTTTTCCTGCTCCAAGCTCAGGGCCTTCCTCTCCTGGCTCATCCTGCCCATGAACTGCTCGTAGATGGCCTGGACGTCGGCATCCGACTGGGAATTGTCCTGCTCCTTCAGGAAGTTCCACCTCGTGGTCAGCACCTTGTTCTGCTGCTCCAGGTTCTGCACCTGCGGGAGAGGAGCCGGAGCCGTCACACACCGGGAGCTGGAGCAGGAATTCCCGGTGGGAAAGGAGACCCCAGAGACCTCCCAGGAGTGGATCTGGGGCTGTCAGAGGCTCTGGGAGCTGGAGCAGGAATTCCTGGTGGGAAAGGAGACCCTCGAGACCTCCCAGGAGTGGATCTGGGGCTGTCAGACACCGGGAGCTGGAGCAGGAATTCCCGGTGGGAAAGGAGACCCTGGAGACCTCCCAAGAGTGGATCCAGGGCCATCAGAGGCTCTGGGAGCTGGAGCTCCCAGTGGGAAAGGAGACCCTGGAGACCTCCCCGGAGCTCCTGGTGGGAAAGGAGATCGTGGAGACCTCTCGGGAGTGGATCCAGGGCCATCAGAGGCTCCGGGAGCCGGAGCTCCAGGTGAGAAAGGAGACCCTGGAGACCTCCTGGGAGTTCCCGGTGGGAAAGGAGATTGTGGAGACCTCCCAGGAGCTCCCGGCAGGAAATGAGTCCCTGGAGAGCTCCTGGGAGTGGATCCAGGGCCGTCAGAGGCTCCAGGAGCCGGAGCCAGAGCTCCCAGTGGGAAAGGAGACCCTGGAGACCTCCTGGGAGCTCCCGGTGGGAAAGAAGACCCTGGAGACCTCCTGGGAGCTCCCGGTGGGAAAGGAGACCTGGGAGACCTCCTGGGAGTGGATCCAGGGCCATCAGAGGCTCCGGGACCCAGGGCCAGAGCTCCCAGTGGGAAAGGAGACCCTGGAGACCTCCTGGGAGC
>NW_020937058.1:0-916 GCF_003984885.1 Neopelma chrysocephalum
ACTGGGACGGACTGGGATGGACTGGAATGGACTGGGAATGGCTGGGAATGGCTGGGATGGACTGGGATGGACTGGGATGGACTGGGATTGACTGGGACTGACTGGGATGGACTGGAATGGACCAGGAATGGCTGGGATGGACTGGGATGGACTGGGATTGACTGGGACTGACTGGGATGGACTGGGATGGCTGGGACGGACTGGATGAACTGGGTCAGACTGGGATTGACTGGGATGGACTGGGACGGACTGGGATGGACTGGGACAGACTGGGATGGACTGGGATTGACAGGGAGAGACTGGGATGGGCTGGGACCAATTGGGACAGGCTGGGATAGACTGGGATGGACTGGGATGGACTGGGAATGGCTGGGACAGACTGGGATAGACTGGGGTGGATTGGGATGAACTGAGATTGACGGAGACTGACTGGGATGGACTGGGACCAATCAGGACACACTGACATGGACTGGGATGGACTCCCATTCCAGGCCCCCATTCCAGGCTCCCATTCCAGGCCCCCATTCCAGGCCCAGAGCAGAGCCCAGACTGGTGGATCCGGTCAGACTTCCCGGCCTGGCTGGGGCTGGACCGGACAGGCCGGGATTAACCCCCAGGGGGGCTCAGGAGCAGATTGAGATGTGATTTGGGAGCAGGTTGGGATATTCTTGGGAGCAGATTTGGATATTTTTTGGGAACAGGTTTGGATATTTTTGGGAGAAGGTTGGGATGTTATTTAGGAGCAGGTTTAGATATTTTTGGGGGAGAAGGTTTAGATATTTTTTGGGAGCAGGTTTGGATATTTTTTGGGAGAAAGTTTGGATATTTTTGGGAGAAGGTTTAGATATTTTTGGGAGCAGGTTTGGATATTTTTGGGAGCAGTTTTAGATATTTTTTGGGATCAGGTTTAGATATT
>NW_020937059.1:0-394 GCF_003984885.1 Neopelma chrysocephalum
TTGGGATCAGATTTAGATATTTTTTGGGAGCAGATTTGGATATTTTTAGGAGCAGGTTGGGATGTTTTTTGGGATTGGGTTTGGATATTTTTGGGATCAGGTTTAGATTTTTTGGGAGCAGTTTTAGATAATTTTTGGGGTCAGTTTTAGATATTTTTTGGGATCAGGTTTAGATATTTTTTGGGAGCAGGTTGGGATGTTATTTAGGAGCAGGTTTAGATATTTTTGGGGATCAGGTTTGGGTATTTTTTGGAGCAGGTTTAGATATTTTTTGGGAAGGAGGTTTGGATATTTTTGGGAGCAGGTTTGAATATTTTTAGGAGCAGGTTTGGATATTTTTGGGAGCAGGACCCTCTTGGTCCTGCCTTATCCCACCTTGATTTAAACTCCTGTG
>NW_020937060.1:0-580 GCF_003984885.1 Neopelma chrysocephalum
ACTGGGACGGACTGGGATGGACTGGAATGGACTGGGAATGGCTGGGATGGACTGGGATGGACTGGGATTGACTGGGACTGACTGGAACAGACTGGGATTGACTGGGATGGACTGGGACAGACTAGGATGGACTGGGATTGACTGGGATGGACTGGGATTGATGGGGAGAGACTGGGATGGACTGGGACCAAGTGGGACAGACTAGGATGGGCTGGAATGGACTGGGATGAACTGGGATAGACTGGGATGGACTGGGAATGGCTGGGTCAGACTGGGATAGACTGGGGTGGATTGGGATGAACTGGGATTGACGGAGACTGACTGGGATGGACTGGGACCAATTGGGACAGATTGGGATGGACTGGGATGGATTCCCATTCCAGGCCCCCATTCCAGGCCCGGAGCAGAGCCCAGACTGGTGGATCCGGTCGGACTTCCCGGCCTGGCTGGGGCTGGACCGGACAGGCCGGGATTAACCCCCAGGGGGGCAGCAGGGCTGGGAACATGTTAGGATGTGATTTGGGAGCAGGTTGGGATATTTTTGGGAGCAGGTTTGGATATTTTTTGGGAGAATGTTTTG
>NW_020937061.1:0-392 GCF_003984885.1 Neopelma chrysocephalum
TTGGGATCAGATTTAGATATTTTTTGGGAGCAGATTTGGATATTTTTTAGGAGCAGATTTGGATATTTTTTGGGAGCAGTTTTGGATGTTATTTGGGACAAGGTTGGGATATTTTTTGGGATCAGATTTAGATATTTTTTAGGAGCAGGTTTGGATATTTTTGGGAGCAGGTTTGGATATTTTTGGGGAGCAGTTTTGGATGTTATTTGGGAGAATGTTTTGGTTTTTTTGGGAGCAGGTTTAGACATTTTTTGGGAGCAGTTTTAGATATTTTTTGGGGTTGGGTTTAGATATTTTTTGGGAGCAGGTCTGGATATTTTTTGGGAGCAGGTTTGGATATTTTTGGGACCCTCTTGGTCCTGCCTTATCCCACCTTGATTTAAACTCCTGTG
>NW_020937062.1:0-547 GCF_003984885.1 Neopelma chrysocephalum
ACTCCTGCCTGGTGACAGGGACATGAGAACAAGTTCCCTCTGGAGCACTCTGCTCACAGGAATTATGGATAAAGTGGGAATTTGAACTGATGAGGATGATTAGATCCTGGGAATCAATAAAATTCCTGTAAATAGCCACCTCATCCCAGGGATCTGGGCACCAGGCCACTCCTGGAATACTTGGGATAGGTGGAATACGGGGAATAACCTGATCCAACCTGGAGTTGGATCAGTGAGTCCAACTCCTGCCTGATGACATCCAAAGTTTGGGACACGAGGGAACAAGTTCCCTGTGGAGCACTCTGTGTTCACAGGAATTATGGATAAAGTGGGAATTTGAACTGATGAGGATGATTAGATCCTGGGAATCAATGAAATCCCAATAAATGGAATACCCTGGATATGTGGAACATGTGGAATATCCTGAGTTGGATCAGTGAGTCCAACTCCTGCCTGGTGACAGGGACACAAGAACAAGTTCCCTCTGACCCAGTCTGTGTTCACAGGAATTATGGATAAAGTGGGAATTTTCACTGATGAGGATGAT
>NW_020937063.1:0-626 GCF_003984885.1 Neopelma chrysocephalum
AATTCCAGGGCCTGTGCCAGGGGCACTGGAGCAGGGAGAGGCCACGGGAGGGAATTCCTTGGAAAAGCCACCTCCTGCCATGGGAGGATTCCAGCCCATTCCCAGGCTGGGACTGGGATGGTGGGAGGGGAGGGATCTGGATGGGACCAGAGGATCCTCAAGGCCCTTCCAGGCTGAACCATTCCAGGATTCCGTGATTCCCACCCATCGAGGAATCCCGGGAGGCTCCCGGGAGTCATTCCCGTGCTTGGGAAACGGGCGGAAAACCCAATTAGACACCAATTAAACAAATTAAACCAATTAAATAATGTAGAGATTAGAGCAGAGCCCTTTCCCCCCATCCAACGGGCACATCCCAGGGCATCCCAAACAAAGCACATCCGACGGGAGCGACCTTTGGAACGACATCGGGATCCACCAGCTGGAGCCTCCCTGGAAAAGCCACTTCCCTGTGGCCGAGGGCCCGGCTGGGAAAACGTCACCACTGGCACTTTATGGCCTGAGGGACACGGGAAGGGCTGGGAACAATAAAATCCCGATAAATGGCCACCTCATCCCAGGGATCTGGGCATCGGGACACTCCTGGAATACCCGGGATAGGTGGAATATGGGGAATATATGGAATA
>NW_020937064.1:0-585 GCF_003984885.1 Neopelma chrysocephalum
AATTCCAGGGCCTGTGCCAGGGGCACTGGAGCAGGGAGAGGCCACGGAAGGGAATTCCTTGGAAAAGCCACCTCCTGCCATGGGAGGATTCCAGCCCATTCCCAGGCTGGGACCGGGATGGTGGGAGGGGAGGGATCTGGATCGGAGCAGAGGATCCTCAAGGCCCTTCCAGGCTGAACCATTCCAGGATTCCGTGATTCCCATCCATCGAGGAATCCCGGGAGGCTCCCGGGAGTCATTCCCGTGCTTGGGAAATGGGCGGAAAACCCAATTAGACACCAATTAAACAAATTAAACCAATTAAACAATGTAGAGATTAGAGCAGAGCCCTTCCCCCCCATCCAACGGGCACATCCCAGGGCATCCCAAACAAAGCACATCCGACGGGAGCGACCTTTGGAACGACATCGGGATCCACCAGCTGGAGCCTCCCTGGAAAAGCCACTTCCCTGTGGCCGAGGGCCCGGCTGGGACAACGTCACCACTGGCACTTTATGGCCTGAGGGACACGGGAAGGGCTGGGAACAATAAAATCCCGATAAATGGCCACCTCATCCCAGGGATCTGGGCATCGGGACGCTCCTG
>NW_020937065.1:0-338 GCF_003984885.1 Neopelma chrysocephalum
CAACTTCTTTCCCTGTGTCCCAAGTCAAGCTCTGGAATTCCAAGCTTGGCTCCCTTTTCCTGCTTGTCCCTGTCTCCTGGTGTGTGTGTGAAAGGAATTTTTCAGGATCTTTTGGATTTGTCCCTGGGAGAGGTGGATGGTTCATCCTTCTGACTTTGAATCCTGGGATGGTTTGGGTTGGAAAGGAGCTTAAAAATCATGGAATTCCACCCTCCTGCCATGGGCAGGGACACCTCCCACTATCCCAGGTTGCTCCAAGGCCTGTCCAGGTTGTCCTTGAACATTCCAGGTATTTGGCAGCCACAGCTTCTCTGGGAATTCTATGTGTGGATAGGGGT
>NW_020937066.1:0-413 GCF_003984885.1 Neopelma chrysocephalum
CACCGGGAGCAGAGTTGGAAGGGGTTGGGAGGGACCTTAAAGAGCAATTTCTTTCCCTGTGTCCCAAGTCAAGCTCTGGAATTCCAAGCTTGGCTCCCTTTTCCTGCTTGTCCCTGTCTCCCGGTCTGAGCATGAAAGGAATTTTTCAGGATCTTTTGGATTTGTCCCTGGGAGAGGTGGGTGGTTCATCCTTCTGACTTTGAATCCTGGGATGGTTTGGGTTGGAAAGGAGCTTAAAAATCCTGGAATTCCACCCTCCTGCCATGGGCAGGGACACCTCCCACTATCCCAGGTTGCTCCAAGGCCTGTCCAGGTTGTCCTTGAACATTCCAAGGATTTGGCAGCCACAGCTTCTCTGGGAATTCCATGTGTGGATAGGGGTTGGATTTCCCTCCGGACAAGCGGGAGGGAAG
>NW_020937067.1:0-413 GCF_003984885.1 Neopelma chrysocephalum
CACCGGGAGCAGAGTTGGAAGGGGTTGGGAGGGACCTTAAAGAGCAATTTCTTTCCCTGTGTCCCAAGTCAAGCTCTGGAATTCCAAGCTTGGCTCCCTTTTCCTGCTTGTCCCTGTCTCCCGGTCTGAGCATGAAAGGAATTTTTCAGGATCTTTTGGATTTGTCCCTGGGAGAGGTGGGTGGTTCATCCTTCTGACTTTGAATCCTGGGATGGTTTGGGTTGGAAAGGAGCTTAAAAATCCTGGAATTCCACCCTCCTGCCATGGGCAGGGACACCTCCCACTATCCCAGGTTGCTCCAAGGCCTGTCCAGGTTGTCCTTGAACATTCCAAGGATTTGGCAGCCACAGCTTCTCTGGGAATTCCATGTGTGGATAGGGGTTGGATTTCCCTCCGGACAAGCGGGAGGGAAG
>NW_020937068.1:0-1124 GCF_003984885.1 Neopelma chrysocephalum
AAGTGGGAATTTTTGGGATTGAGAGTTGGTTTGGTGCCTTTGGAGGGCAAAATTCCCAGTTTTAGGGAGGAAAAGTGGGAATTCCAGGGAATAAGAGGTTGGTTTGGTGCCTTTGGAGGGAAAAATTCCCATTTTTGGGGAGGAAAGGTGGGAATTTCCGGGATTGGAGGTTGGTTTGGTGCATCCTGAGGGAGAAATTCCTGGTTTTGGGGAAGGAAAATTGGGAATTTCTGGGATTGGAGGTTGGTTTGGTGCCTTTGGAGGGAAAAATTCCCATTTTTAGGGAAAAGAGGTGGGAATTTCCGGGATTGGAGGTGGCTTTGGTGCCTTTTGCTGCTCCCTGTTATTCCAGAGGATCTGATTCCCTTGATCCCTGTTATTCCTTGAATGTTGTCCTTGACCCTGGGAATTCATTGGGAATGTTGTTTTTGACCCCGGGAATTCATTGGGAATGGTGTCCTTGGACACGGGAATTCCTTGGGAATGTTGTCTTTACCTTGGGAATTCATTGGGAATGTTGTTCTTGCACCTGGGAATTCACTGGGAATGTTGACCCTCAAAATTCATTGGGAATGTTGTCCTTGACCCTGGGAATTCACTGGGAATGTTTTCCCTGCAGAGCCTTTGGGACTAAAAACTGGGAATTCATTGGGAATGTTGTCCTTAAACCTGGGAATTCATTGGGAATGTTGTCCTTGATCCCAGGAATTCCCTGGGAATGTTGACCCCAGGAATTAATGGAATGTTTTCCCTGTAGAGCCTTTGGAACTAAAAACCAGGAATTCCTTGGGAATGTCATCTTTGAATGTGGGAATTCATTGGGAATGTCGTCCTTGAACCTGGGAATTCACTGGGAATGTTGTCCTTGACCCAGGGATTCAGTGGGAATGTTGACCCCGGGAATTCATTGGAAATGGTGTCCTTGGACACAGGAATTCCTTGGGAATGTTGTCCTTGACCCTGAGAATTCCTTGGGAATGTTGATCCCGGGAACTGATGGAATGTTTTCCCTGCAGAGCCTTTGGGACTAAAAACTGGGAATTCATTGGGAATGTCGTCCTTGAACCTGGGAATTCATTGGGAATGTTGTCCTTGACCCCGGGAATTTATTGGGAATGTTGTCC
>NW_020937069.1:0-806 GCF_003984885.1 Neopelma chrysocephalum
GATTGGAGGTTGGTTTGGTGCCTTTGGAAGGGGAAATTCCCAGTTTTGGGGAGGAAACGTGGGAATTTCCAGGATTGGAGGTTGGTTTGGTGCATCCTGAGGGGAAAAATTCCCAGTTTTAGGGAAAAGAGGTGGGAATTTCCAGGATTGGAGGTTGGTTTGGTGCTTTTGGAGGAAAAATTCCCGATTTTGGGAGGAAAAGTGGGAATTTCCGGGATTGGAGGTGGCTTTGGTGCCTTTTGCTGCTCCCTGTTATTCCAGAGGATCTGATTCCCTTGATCCCTGTTATTCCTTGAATGTTGTCCTTGACCCTGGGAATTCATTGGGAATGTTGTTTTTGACCCCGGGAATTCATTGGGAATGGTGTCCTTGACCCTGGGAATTCACTGGGAATGTTGACCCTCAGAATTCATTGGGAATGTTGTCCTTGGACACGGGAATTCCTTGGGAATGTTGTCTTTACCTTGGGAATTCATTGGGAATGTTGTCCTTGACCCTGGGAATTCACTGGGAATGTTTTCCCTGCAGAGCCTTTGGGACTAAAAACCGGGAATTCATTGGGAATGTTGTCCTTAAACCTGGGAATTCATTGGGAATGTTGTCCTTGATCCCAGGAATTCCCTGGGAATGTTGATCCCAGGAACTGATGGAATGTTTTCCGTGCAGAGCCTTTGGGACTAAAAACTGGGAATTCCTTGGGAATGTCGTCCTTGAATGCAGGAATTCATTGTGAATGTCGTCCTTGAACCTGGGAATTCCTTGGGAATGTTGTCCTTGACCCCGGGAATTTATTGGGAATGTTGTCC
>NW_020937070.1:0-354 GCF_003984885.1 Neopelma chrysocephalum
ATATATAATATATAAATTAATATATAATAATAATTATTATATATATATTATATAATAATATATAATATATTACTATAGAGCTTTTTAGACATTTTGGAAGGAGTGAGTTTCAAAAATTCCCTATAATATCCAGTTCTGGAAAATTGATATGAAGTCTGCCTTGTCTAAATAGATATTGGTTACCTGACCCCTATTTTTATTATATATATCATAAATATAAAATATATAATATATAGATAATAAAAATATATGATATATATTATATATTATATATGATAATATATAATATATAATACACAGATAATATATAACAATAATTATTATATATATTATATAATAATATATAATATATTA
>NW_020937071.1:0-414 GCF_003984885.1 Neopelma chrysocephalum
ATAACAATAATTATTATATATATTATATAATAATATATAATATATTACTATAGAGCTTTTTAGACATTTTGGAAGGAGTGAGTTTCAAAAATTCCCTGTCATATCCAGTCCTTGAGAACTGATATGAAGTCTGCCTTATTTAATAGACATTCAGTTACCTAACCCCGATTTTTATACTATATATTATATATATAATATATAGTATATATAGATAATAATATATAATATATATTATATGTAATATATAATAATAATATAAGAATAATATATAGTATATAATATATAGTATATAGTATGTAATATATAATATATAATATGTAAATTAATATCTAATAATTATTATTATATATGTTATATAATAATATACAATATATTATTATAGAGCTTTTTAGACATTTTGAAAGGAGTAAGCTT
>NW_020937072.1:0-324 GCF_003984885.1 Neopelma chrysocephalum
ATAACAATAATTATTATATATATTATATAATAATATATAATATATTATTATAGAGTTTTTAGACATTTTAGAAGGAGTGAGTTTCAAAAATTCCATGTCATATCCAGTCCTTGAGAATTGATATGAAGTCTGCCTTATTTAGTAGACATTCAGTTACCTAACCCCTATTTTTATTATATATACTATATATATAATATATACTATATATAGATAATAATAATATATAATATATATTATATATAATAATAATATAAGATTAATATATAATATATAATACATAATATATAATATATAAATTAATATATAATAATAATTATTATATAT
>NW_020937073.1:0-704 GCF_003984885.1 Neopelma chrysocephalum
TCCAGGTGGAGGAAAGGGAAAAGTCAGCACTTATTCCCACTAAATCCTGAGGTCCATCCCGTGTTTAGGCACTTCCAGGTGGAGGAAAAGAAAAACTCAGCACTTATTCCCACTAAATCCAGGTAATTCCTGAGCTCCATCCCGTGTTTAGGCACTTCCAGGTGGAGGAAAGGGAAAAGTCTGCAATTATTCCAACTAAATCCAGGTGACTCCTGAGGTCCATCCTGTGTTTAGGCACTTCCAGGTGGACGGAAGGGAAAGGGAGTCACTTTTTCAGGAGAACCTTCACGGGAATCTTGCTTCCACCTCCTCCTTGGGTGGAATTTGAAGAGGAACATTCCTGGCACGAGGTTGTCATTTGGTTTGGTGGCTCCTTCAGATCCAGGAAATGGGATTTATCCCGTTGGACATCAAGGTGGTTGGTCAGCGCTGGATAATCAGGAACAAACTGGTTTTCCCAGCTTTTCCCAGTGCCCAACCTGAGCTGTTTTCCCTGCTCAGTGTGGGAAAATTCCATCCCACAACGAGGGTTAAGAATAAAAAGTTCTTATTTTATTTGAGGCTTTGCCGAGGAGCAACAACAGCCTCCTGGAGAACACAAATCCCTCCATCCACGGTTATTATTATTATTCTGGGAGAGGGAGGCACAGCTGGGAAGGGGGTCTGGGTCTCCTGAAATGGATGGTTGGGCTTCCTAAAATAAA
>NW_020937074.1:0-1076 GCF_003984885.1 Neopelma chrysocephalum
AAACTCCAGATCCAGGCAAGATCCCACCCCTGGGGCTGAATCTCTCTCTCCTGACCATTTTCTCCCCAGTTTTGGTTCCTCTGAGCTCCCTCTGTCCCAGTTCCTGTGGATTTACCTTCCTCTTTTCCCCAGGCAGGAACACAACTTTTGACACTTCCTTCCCTCCCCTCCAAATTCCCAAATTTCCAGATCCACACTCAGCTCTGCCTCACAGAGCTGCGGTGCTGCTGAGTTTAGGATGGAGAGAGAAAATTAAATAAACCCATTTCCAGACCAAAAAAAATGTTCCTCAGTTCAGAATTCCCGGGATCCATCTCCAAAAATTCCAGCTCCCCGCTTGGGAATGGATTTGTGTCTCTCCCACTTCGGGAAGTTCTCCAGGGGACAGCATTTCTAGAGGAATTCTGGCTGTTTCCAAACCTCCAGACAGCCAGGAACGCTCCTGCTCCAGAGGGGCAGGAGGGAATTAATATCCCAGTAGAGAAATCCCGAGGGTTTATCCCTCTGGCTGGAGATCAGCGACATTCCCAACCCGCTGGGCCCCTTTGGGCTGGATTTATTCCCTATAATTTATGGCCAGGTACATCCAGGCACATCCATAAACCCTCCAAGGTTCCTGTTATGTCTGGAGGGCTGGTGGGAGGGATGGCAAAGGCACCTGGAGCAGCTCAAATCCCTGCGTGGTTCCCATGGAATGAAATATTCCTCATTTCCTGCTCCGCACCCAGGGAAGCCTTTCCAGGGTTTTCAAGAGACTCCTGCAAAAACATCTCCCTCTTTTCTCTTCTAACCTTGGAATGTGCCTTTTTTCCCTTCTGTCCATCCATCCATCCCTAAATCTCTGAAAGCCAGCACTTATTCCCACTAAATCTGGGTAATTCCTGGGGTCCATCCCGTGTTTAGGCACTTCCAGGTGGAGGGAAGGGAAAAGCCAGCACTTATTCCCACTAAATCCTGAGGTCCATCCCGTATTTAGGCACTTCCAGGTGGAGGAAAGGGAAAAGTCAGCATTTATTCCCACTAAATCCAGGTAATTCCTGAGGTCCATCCCGTGTTTAGGCACTTCCAGGTGGAGG
>NW_020937075.1:0-920 GCF_003984885.1 Neopelma chrysocephalum
AAACTCCAGATCCAGGCAAGATCCCACCCCTGGGGCTGAATCTCTCTTTCCTGACCATTTTCTCCCCATTTTTGGTTCCTCTGAGCTCCCTCTGTCCCAGTTCCTGTGGATTTACCTTCCTCTTTTCCCCAGGCATGGACACAACTTTTGACACTTCCTTCCCTCCCCTCCAAATTCCCAAATTTCCAGATCCACACCCAGCTCTGCCTCACAGAGCTTGGGGTGCTGCTGATTTTAGGACGGAGAGAGAAATTCAAATAAACCCATTTCCAGACCAAAAAAAATGCTCCTCAGTTCAGAATTCCTGGGATCCATCGACAAAAATTCCAGCTCCCTGCTTGGAAATGGATTTGTGTCTCTCCCACTTTGGGAAGTTCTCCAGGGAACAGCGTTTCTAGAGGAATTCTGGCTGTTTCCAAACCTCCAGCCAGCCAGGAATGCTCCTGATCCAGAGGGGCAGGAGGGAATTAATATCCCAGCAGAGAAATCCCGAGGATTTATCCCTTTGGCCGGAGATCAGCGACATTCCCAACCCGCTGGGCCCCTTTGGGCTGGATTTATTCCCTATAATTTATGGCCAGGTACATCCAGGCACATCCATAAACCCTCCAAGGTTCCTGTTATGTCTGGAGGGCTGGTGGGAGGGATGGCAAAGGCACCTGGAGCAGCTCAAATCCCTGCGTGATTCCCATGGAATGAAATATTCCTCATTTCCTGCTCCGCACCCAGGGAAGCCTTTCCAGGGTTTTCAAGAGACTCCTGCAAAAACATCTCCCTCTTTTCTCTTCTAACCTTGGAATGTGCCTTTTTTCCCTTCTGTCCATCCATCCATCCCTAAATCTCTGAAAGCCAGCACTTATTCCCACTAAATCTGGGTAATTCCTGAGCTCCATCCCGTGTTTAGGCACTTCCAGGTGGAG
>NW_020937076.1:0-864 GCF_003984885.1 Neopelma chrysocephalum
TTATTCCCACTAAATCCAGGTAATTCCTGAGGTCCATCCCATGTTTAGGTACTTCCAGGTGGAGGAAAAGAAAAAGTCAACACTTATTCCCACTAAATCCAGGTAATTCCTGAGGTCCATCCTGTGTTTAGGCACTTCCAAGTGGAGGGAAGGAGAAAGTCAGCACTTATTCCCACTAAATCCTGAGGTCCATCCCATGTTTAGGCACTTCCAGGGGGAGGAAAAGAAAAAGTCAGCACTTATTCCCACTGAATCCAGGTAATTCCTGGGGTCCATCCTGTGTTTAGGCACTTCCAGGTGGACGGAAGGGAAAGGGAGTCACTTTTTCAGGAGAACCTTCACGGGAATCTTGCTTCCACCTCCTCCTTGTGTGGAATTTGAAGAGGAACCTTCCTGGCACGAGGTTGTCATTTGGTTTGGTGGCTCCTTCAGGTCCAGGAGATGGGATTTATCCCGTTGGACATCAAGGTGGTTGGTCAGCGCTGGATAATCAGGAACAAACTGGTTTTCCCAGCTTTTCCCAGTGCCCAACCTGAGCTGTTTTCCCTGCCCAGTGTGGGAAAATTCCATCCCACAACGAGGGTTAAGAATAAAAAGTTCTTATTTTATTTGAGGCTTTGCCGAGGAGCAACAACGGCCTCCTGGAGAACACCAGTCCCTCCATCCAGGGTTATTATTATTATTCTGGGAGTGGGAGGCAGCTCAGGGGGGGTCTGGGCCTCCTGAAATGGATGGTTGGGCTTCCTAAAATAAAGGATTTTCCATGGGGATGGATCAGCAGCTCCTGCCCGGGAAAAGCAACAACGGCCCCAGTTCAGACCCTCCTGGAGAACACAAATCCCTCCATCCAGGGTTATTATTATT
>NW_020937077.1:0-448 GCF_003984885.1 Neopelma chrysocephalum
GATGTTTTCTCCCAATTCCCGAGGGGATGTTTTCTCCCAATTCCCGAGGGGATGTTCTCTCAATTCCCGAGGGGATGTTCTCCCAATTCCTGAGGGGATGTTCTCCCAATTTCCGAGGGGATTTTTTCTCCCAATTCCCGAAGGGATTTTTTTCTCCCAGTTCCCGAAGGGATGTTTTTTCCCAATTCCTGAGGAGTGTTCTCCCAGTTCCCAAGGGCTGTTTTCCCTGTTTCTGAGGGGTTTTTTTCCCACTTCCTGAGGGGTTTTTTTCCCACTTCCTGAGGGTTTTTTTTCCCACTTCCTGAGGGGTTTTTTTCCCAGTTCCTGAGGGGTTTTTTTTCCCACTTCCTGAGGGGTTTTTTTTCCCAGTTCCCGAGGGGATGTTTTCTCCCAGTTCCCGAGGGGATGTTTTCTCCCAATTCCCGAGGGGATGTTTTCTCCCAATTCC
>NW_020937078.1:0-817 GCF_003984885.1 Neopelma chrysocephalum
TTCCAAATGCTGACTGGATAAATTACTGTTTTAGGAGGGAAACCCCAAGTCCTTGAGGGGCTGCTGATCTATTTCTGGGCAATTCTACTTCTATTTCCAGGAAATTCTATCTCTATTTCTGTGCAAGGTTGAACCAGTGAGCAGAAACACAAAACTCTCACAGCAAGGCAGAGAAATGACCATGGGAACTGAGGAGCACAAAGCTGTGACTGATTAACAGCATCAGTTCTCCACTCAGGGCAGCTCTGAGCTCTGTGTTCTCATCTTTGCTCACAAAAGCCCTGTCAGGTCACGGGGTACTGGACAGTGAGAACTGATTAAATTTGGGACTTCCAAGCTCATTGGCCATTTTCTCAAAGCTGCAGCTTGGCCAGGAGGCACCAGCAGGTAACAAGAAGGGACTCTGAATACCACAGATGCATCACCAGAGAGGTGCACAGGGAGGCACAGCAAAGCCAAGGAGCAGCTGGGGTAATGGAGCAGTTCTCTATGGAGAGGGAAGGCCCAGAGCTGCTCATGGCACTGACAACAGGACAGAGATCCAGAGCTCCCATGGCACTGACAATGGGATAGAGATCCAGAGCTCCCATGGCACTGACACACTGACAATGGGACAGAGATCCAGAGCTCCCATGGCACTGACACACTGACAATGGGACAGAGATCCAGAGCTCCCATGGCACTGACAATGAGACTGAGATCCACAGCTGCCCATGGCACTGACAACAGGACAGAGATCCACAGCTGCCCATGGCACTGACAATGAGACTGAGATCCACAGCTGCCCATGGCACTGACAACAGGACAGAGATCCACA
>NW_020937079.1:0-568 GCF_003984885.1 Neopelma chrysocephalum
TTCCAAATGCTGACTGGATAAATTACTGTTTTAGGAGGGAAACCCCAGGTCCTTGAGGGGCTCGAGTCTGCCGATCTATTTCTGGGCAATTCTACTTCTATTTCCAGGAAATTCTATCTCTGTTTCTGTGCAAGGTTGAACCAGTGAGCAGAAACACAAAACTCTCACAGCAAAGCAGAGAAATGACCATGTGAACTGAGGAGCACAAAGCTGTGACTGATTAACAGCATCACTTCTCCACTCAGGGCAGCTCTGAGCTCTGTGTTCTCATCTTTGCTCACAAGAGCCCTGTCAGGTCACGGGGTACTGGACAGTGAGAACTGATTAAATTTGGGACTTCCAAGCTCATTGGCCATTTTCTCAAAGCTGCAGCTTGGCCAGGAGGCACCAGCAGGTAACAAGAAGGGACTCTGAATACCACAGATGCATCACCAGAGAGGTGCATAGGGAGGCACAGCAAAGCCAAGGAGCAGCTGGGGTAATGGAGCAGTTCTCTACGGAGAGGGAAGGCCCAGAGCTCCCATGGCACTGACAACAGGACAGAGATCCAGAGCTCCCATGGCACTGA
>NW_020937080.1:0-182 GCF_003984885.1 Neopelma chrysocephalum
CCCAGGAAAAATTCCAGACCTTACCCAGGTAAAATTCCAGACCTTACTCAGGTAAAACCCATGACCTTAACCAGGTAAAACCCCTGGCCTTACACAGGAAAAATTCTAGACCTTACCCAGGAAAAATTCCAGACCTTACAGAGGCAAAATTCCAGACCTTACCCAGGAAAAATTCCAGACCT
>NW_020937080.1:282-377 GCF_003984885.1 Neopelma chrysocephalum
GGCCTCACCCAGGTAAAACCCATGACCTTAACCAGGTAAAACCCCTGGCCTTACCCAGGAAAAATTCCAGACCTTACCCAGGAAAAATTCCAGAC
>NW_020937081.1:0-889 GCF_003984885.1 Neopelma chrysocephalum
ACCTTACCCAGGAAAAATTCCAGACCTTACCCAGGTAAAATTCCAGATCTTACCCAGGTAAAACCCCTGACCTTACCCAGGTAAAATTCCAGACCTTACCCAGGTAAAACCCCTGATCTTACCCAGGTAAAACCCCTGGCCTTACCCAGGAAAAATTCCAGACCTTACCCAGGTAAAATTCCAGACCTTACCCAGGAAAAATTCCAGACCTTACCCAGGTAAAACCCCTGACCTTACCCAGGTAAAACCCCTGACCTCACCCAGGTAAAACATGTTTTCAGTCTCCCAGGTGAGCACCAACACGCTAAGCTTCTTTTTTATGAATCATTTTTCCCCCTCAAAGTCTCTCTTTCGCCCCTTTTAGCCAAAGTTCTGCCTCGAATTTACAGCATTTAAATCAAATTTAGCTTTGTTTCTCTTAACAAAATAACTTCCAGCTTCAGGTAGCCCATTGAGCTCATTAAGGGCATCACCATTATTTTGTACCATGTCCTTTTATCCTCCAGATTAAAAACATTCCAAGGTTTCCAGAGCATTGGAAGGGATCGATCGTGCGCCGTTACCTCGTATGGGTTTATTCTCAACCAAAAATAATTAAGGGGAAAAAACTCTAAGAGGTGAAAAATGAGATAAAAACAGAGAAATCTTTTTATAAAAGCCAGGAATGAGAAGGAGGGAGGTGTTTCCTACCACTCTCAGCCAGGGCAGCAGCCACTTCGTTGAGGGTGGAGTAGATGTTGCAGGCGGCCCATCGGCACTGGGCACCCAACGCTCCCAGAGTCTCCATCAGCACCTGGAAACCAAAAAACACCGGGAATATCAACACCAGGAGCAACACACAACTGGGGGGGTTGTTTGCTGTTTATGGGAAAGCTTCTGGAGGGTTCTC
>NW_020937082.1:0-745 GCF_003984885.1 Neopelma chrysocephalum
CCCAGGAAAAATTCCAGACCTTACCCAGGTAAAATTCCAGACCTTACCCAGGAAAAATTCTAGACCTTACCCAGGAAAAATTCCAGACCTTACCCAGGTAAAACCCCTGACCTCACCCAGGTAAAACATGTTTTCAGTCTCCCAGGTGAGCACCAACACGCTCAGCTTCTTTTTTATGAATCATTTTTCCCCCTCAAAGTCTCTCTTTCACCCCTTTTAGCCAAAGTTCTGCCTCGAATTTACAGCATTTAAATCAAATTTAGCTTTGTTTCTCTTAACAAAATAACTTCCATCTTCAGGTAGCCCACTCAGCTCGTTAAGGGCATCACCATTATTTTGTACCATGTCCTTTTATCCTCCAGATTAAAAACATTCCAAGGTTTCCAGAGCATTGGAAGGGATCAATCGTGCGCTGTTACCTCGTATGGGTTTATTCTCAATCAAAAGTAATTATGGGGAAAAAACTCTAAGAGGTGAAAAATGAGATAAAAACAGAGAAATCTTTTTATAAAAGTCAGGAATGAGAAGGAGGGAGGTGTTTCCTACCACTCTCAGCCAGGGCAGCAGCCACTTCGTTGAGGGTGGAGTAGATGTTGCAGGCGGCCCATCGGCACTGGGCACCCAACGCTCCCAGAGTCTCCATCAGCACCTGGAAACCAAAAAACACCGGGAAGATCAACACCAGGAGCAACACACAGCTGGGGGGGTTGTTTGCTGTTTATGGGAAAGCTTCTGGAGGGTTCTC
>NW_020937083.1:0-330 GCF_003984885.1 Neopelma chrysocephalum
CCAGAGTCCCCAGAGATGGAGGTTCCTGGTCCTGGACCCCCAGGGACTTTGGGAATGGGGGTATCCCAGTCTCAAACCCTCCAGGGATGGGGGTGTCCCTGTCCCAGAGTCCCCAGGGATGGAGGTTCCTGGTCCTGGACCCCCAAGGACTTTGGGAATGGGGGTATCCCAGTCTCAAACCCTCCAGGGATGGAGGTTCCTGGTCCTGGACCCCCAGGGACCTTGGGAATGGGGGTATCCCAGTCTCAAACCCTCCAGGGATGGGGGTGTCCCTGTCCCAGAATCCCCAGGGATGGAGGTTCCTGGTCCTGGACCCCCAGGGACCTTGGG
>NW_020937084.1:0-394 GCF_003984885.1 Neopelma chrysocephalum
CCAGAGTCCCCAGAGATGGAGGTTCCTGGTCCTGGACCCCCAGGGACCTTGGGGATGGGGGTGTCCCTGTCCCAGAGTCCCCAGGGATGGAGGTTCCTGGTCCTGGATCCTCTCAGGACCTTGGGAATGGGGGTATCCCAGTCTCAAACCCTCCAGGGATGGGGGTGTCCCTGTCCCAGAGTCCCCAGGGATGGAGGTTCCTGGTCCTGAACCCCCAGGGACCTTGGGAATGGGGGTATCCCAGTCTCAAACCCCCCAGGGATGGGGGTGCCCCAGTCCCAGAGTCCCCAGGAATGGAAGTTCCTGGTCCTGAACCCCCAGGGACCTTGGGAATGGGGGTATCCCCGTCTCAAACTCTCCAGGGATGGGGGTGCCCCTGTCCCAGACCCCTCAG
>NW_020937085.1:0-695 GCF_003984885.1 Neopelma chrysocephalum
GAATGGGGGTATCCTGGTCTCAAACCCCCTTGGGATGGGGGTGTCCCAGTCTCAAACCCTCCAGGGATAGGGGTGCCCCAGTCCCAGAATCCCCAGGGATGGAGGTTCCTGTTCCTGGACCCCCAGGGACCTTGGGAATTGAGGTATCCCAGTCTCAAACCTTCCAGGGATGGGGGTGCCCCCTGTCCCAGACCCCTCAGGGCTTTGGGGATGGGGGTGTCCCAACCCCTCTGGGATTTGGGAATAGGGGTATCCCAGTCCTGGATCCCCCTGGGATGGGGGTGTCCCTGTCCCCATCCTTCAGGACCTTGGGAATGTGGGTGTCCCAGTCTCAAACCTCCCAGGGATGGGGGTGCTCCTGTCCCAGACCCTTTCAGAGCTTTTTGGGACACCCCTCATAGCCTTGGGGATGGGCTGGATCCCCCAGTCCTGGATCCCCCTGGGATTGGGGTGTTTATAAATATATATATATCTGTGGGGGTTAGCTTAGAATAGTTTGGGTACTATGCTTAATTTGATTCCAGAGTGTCTTGTTACGGTTCAAACCAAACTCATTTAATGCACCCACTGAAAATGGCTCAAAATCAGTATTTTTTGAGACGAGGTTTCATCCTTTTCACCATTAAATTCTCACCTTTGGTTGATGGATTTTTTCTAACTTAAGCAAAGCCTCTGTTCCAGAACAAAACTCAGAT
>NW_020937086.1:0-485 GCF_003984885.1 Neopelma chrysocephalum
GGATGGGGGTGTCCCAACCCCTCTGGGATTTGGGAATGGGGGTATCCCAGTCCTGGATCCCCCTGGGATGGGGGTGTCCCTGTCCCCGTCTCTCAGGACCTTGGGAATGGGGGTATCCCAGTCTCAAACCCCCCAGGGATGGGGGTGCTCCTGTCCCAGACCCTTTCAGAGCTTTTTGGGACACCCCTCATGGCCTTGGGGATGGGCTGGATCCCCCAGTCCTGGATCCCCCTGGGATTGGGGTGTTTATAAATATATATATCTGTGGGGGTTAGCTTAGAACAGTTTGGGTGCCATGCTTAATTTGATTCCAGAGTGTCTTGCTACGGTTTAAACCAAACTCATTTAATGCACCCACTGAAAATGGCTCAAAATCAGTATTTTTTGAGACGAGGTTTCATCCTTTTCACCATTAAATTCTCACCTTTGGTTGATGGGTTTTTTCTAACTTAAGCAAAGCCTCTGTTCCAGAACAAAACTCAGAT
>NW_020937087.1:0-354 GCF_003984885.1 Neopelma chrysocephalum
CTCCTGGCCTTTGGGATGCTCCTGGCCCTTGGGAGGACCTTTTGGGATGCTCCCAGTCCTTCAGGATGCTCCCAGCCCTTGGGAACAACTTTTGGGATGCTCCTGGCCCTTGGGAGGACTTTTTGGGATGCTCCCAGCCCTTTGGAGACCTTTTGGGATGCTCCTGGCCCTTGGGATGCTCCCGGCCCTTTGGAGGACCCTTTGGGATGCTCCCGGCCCTTGGGAGGACTTTTTGGGATGTTCCTGGTCCTTGGGAGGACTTTTTGGGATGCTCCTGGTCCTTGGGAGACCTTTTGGGATGCTCCCAGCCCTTGGGAGGACTTTTTGGGATGCTCCTGGCCTTTGGGATGCTCC
>NW_020937088.1:0-476 GCF_003984885.1 Neopelma chrysocephalum
AGGAGGAGGTGCTGCAGCTCCAGCTCAAGGTCTACGGTGAGAGATTCTGCTCTGGGAGGATCCTTCGGGATTCTCCTGGCCTTTGGGATGCTCCAGGCCCTTGGGAGGACTTTTTGGGATGCTCCTGGCCCTTTGGGATGCTCCCGGCCCTTGGGAGGACCTTTTGGGATGCTCCCAGTCCTTCAGGATGCTCCCAGCCCTTGGGAACAACTTTTGGGATGCTCCTGGCCCTTGGGAGGACTTTTTGGGATGCTCCCAGCCCTTTGGAGACCTTTTGGGATGCTCCTGGCCCTTGGGATGCTCCCGGCCCTTTGGAGGACCCTTTGGGATGCTCCCGGCCCTTGGGAGGACTTTTTGGGATGTTCCTGGTCCTTGGGAGGACTTTTTGGGATGCTCCTGGTCCTTGGGAGACCTTTTGGAATGCTCCCAGCCCTTGGGAGGACTTTTTGGGATGCTCCTGGCCTTTGGGATGCTCC
>NW_020937089.1:0-573 GCF_003984885.1 Neopelma chrysocephalum
GGGGTGTGAGGGGGCAGGAAATTAATCTCTGCCATTCAGTGAAATAATCAGTGGGCAAGATTCAGTCTGTGCATTAACTCTGCATTTCCCTTTCCAGAAGCTCCAGTCCAAGGGCAGCAATAGCCTGGCACTGCCCACCCTCCGAGAACACCAGCAGAGCACAGCCCAGACACCCCAATTTAGGGGTATTAAAGTCTCCCAGTGTTTGCAGTATCTGTGACAGCAATTTCATAACAAACAGCAGCTCACTGGAGGCGATGGAGCTGTCCTGGCTGTCACAGCAGGAAGCACGTTTAGGTGTTCACGTGGGGAGATTTGCTGGGCATGTGCTCTGCTGGTGTTCTCGGAGGGTGGGCAGTGCCAGGCTATTGCTGCCCTTGGACTGGAGCTTCTGGAAAGGGAAATGCAGAGTTAATGCACAGACTGAATCTTGCCCACTGATTATTTCACTGAATGGCAGAGATTAATTTCCTGCCCCCTCACACCCCTTCTCCCCTCCTTTCCCTGCTATATTATGATTTCCAGCTTCCCCTTTGTCTTTCCCCTGGCACTGGCAGGGAATTGCAGGGGGAT
>NW_020937090.1:0-3725 GCF_003984885.1 Neopelma chrysocephalum
GAGTGTGAGCAGAGGGTGAAGGATGTGCTGGGAGTGACTGGGGCAGTTTATTCCTGGGGTGTTGTCACCCTGTCACCACCACAGTGTCACCAAACTCTCCACTGATTTGATTTCAACCCCAAATTCTTACCCTACACACCACAGACATCAACAAGCTAAAACCAGTCCTTCCTCCACTCCTCTTCCGGGTATCTGGAGGGATGCTATCCAGTCTTTTCCAGATCATCAGCACAAAGACTAGAGGGAATTGGAGCAGTGGTGGTTGTACTGATGTTCTCCTTTGTGTGTGCATTTTGCTGGTTTAGTACTACACGTTGGAACGACACGACACTTGGGGTTTGGGATTTAATTAGTGCCTATGACTCACTCTCCCACCCAATTCCATAATCCTCTGGTTGCATTTGGGTACTGACATGTTATTTTACATCCATATAAGTGAAGATTATTCACCCTCAAGTTGCACGCACAGAGAACACTGAGCCTGTCCTGGAGGCTGCATCGTGTCTCAGGAACACACGGACATCACCAGGGCCTGTTTCCCATGACCCAGGCCCCAAAATTGGGATGTTCTTCACCCAGGCTGTGCCAACAGCCTGCAGGCTGATGCACAAAGCAGTGACAGGGAGAGCTCAGCCACAGGCTCACACACAGACCCACGGGTGCCAGGGGTACCTGCAGGACTTGGCAGGTGGCAATGGGGACAGAGGGGACACAGGACACACCACACAGACAACAGCACCAGGCTCTGCACAGCCAGGAGGGCCTGACTGTGCATCTCCCACTCTTACTACACCCAGATGTCTCTAAACAGTGCGTGTGTTTGTGTACATGTGTGTTATAAACCAGAGGCCAGCTCTGAACAAGAACAAAACAAACCCTCATCCCCCGCCAGCAGCTGAGAGCAGCAGATAATAACACTAAACTAAACAGGGCCTCCCTCAGCCCAGATCTTCTACCTCAAAGGAAATAACAAGCTTTACTTCGTTGTTTTCTGCTGTATTTTTTTAAGTCACTTGTCTTATCTGAAGCATAACAGTGCCAAGTTTAAGGAACTGCTTCAATCTAAAGGCCTGTCCCAGCACCTCCCAGAGTAGGATTTGAAGCAACTCTCCATGTCAGGAACACAACCCACTTGTCTCTGCAGGGTACACAGAGGGGTCCTTTGGGCAGTCCTGAAGAGGGTCTCCTTCAGCTCAGGGCTCTAAACCACCAAGGCACAAGTCCTTACAGTCCATACAGGCCTAAAAGCTACAAAACAAATGAGATCACAGAAAACAAAGTACCACAAACAGCCTTTCATGCACAGGAGCAGTCCCTGGGAAGCTCCCTGTGCTCATTTCCAAGAGGAAAGGTCCAGCTCTCAGTGTCTGACCTCCCCATATTCACCTGAGCAGGGAGAGAAACACCACTAAACCAAAAATCAGTGCAGCTCCTGGGTGGTTCACTGAGCTCTCAGTTGTGGGTTCATCTGTTCCTCTAGGCTGTTTCCACTGCCCCTAAACAGCACTTTAACTGGCTTCATCCTGGAGTGGAGATAAAACTGCTCTGGGAAACTTATCAAATCAGATCTAGAAACATCAACCACCATTTAAATAGTCTGAACATTTAAGAGTTATCTTGAGGGCAAAGAAAACAGGCAAACCACTAAGTCCAGCTGGTAGAGCTTCATCTGTGTAAGGAGCAATGGTCACAGTCACTGACGCTGCAACCCTGTCCTGCCCATTTTAGGTGGCTGTAGGAGGGAATCAGAGCTCCAGAGCTGTGGGAAAGTAGATGGCAGCTGGATAAAGCATGAAGGACACCCAGTATTTCATGACAGGAAACCTGAAACGGGTACAGTATCAGAAGAATCAGCTGAAACCTGCATCTCCCCAGATGGAAAATTAGCTAAGAAGGTATTTTTGCCACCAGATCAGGAATTTCACAGTGATCATACTCAAAGGAAGATTATAACAGTGACAACTGTAAAAAGTCAGGATAGTTCAGAGCTAAACCGAATTTACAGGAAATGCAGCTCCTATTTTATAAATGTTTCTAGTGATATTTTAGTTCAGGAAACTATACAGGGGATACAAGTACAGGCTGTGTGTCAAGCCAGCCAAGGAGAGCATCCCTCTGGCATAGGACAAACTCTTGAAGAATATTCAAGCTTTGCTGGGCAAATCACCAGCTCCCCTTCCCTCGTTGCAGAGCATGTTCACAGCTCACTTCCTCCCAGCAAAGGCTGGGGCTTCCCAGGCTTCATCCCTGTCAGAGGGAAGCAGTGCTGGGGAATCAGGGTGGAGTCTGTGCCCACCTGGTCCATACCCATATCAACTCTGAGCAGAGCAGGTCATAAACTCACTGTTCAACACAGTCTGTGGCAGAGAAACACACGTGCAGCCCTTCAGCCCCAGAGGTCTCAAAGTTTAGGCAAGAGGCTCCACAGTCTCCCCCCAGCAATAACCATTTTAAGCAGCAAGAAGTTCTCCACGGAGCTCACATCGGAGCTGGAAAGAATGTGATCTCCACAAAGTGAATTTGCACACGAGCAATGCAGTTCCCCTGTTCTCCTGGCTCGGGAGCAGAGCACAGAGGAGTCTCCCTGGCTGGCAGCAGCAGCCCCTCAGCAGCCCCACGCCGAGCCAGCTCCCCGGGCACCGGCAGCCTGCGCCAGCCTGGTGCCCCACACAAAAGGCAACTGGGATTTAATGGGAGGGGGGGAGAAAAAGGGGAAAAAAAACAAGCAACCAGCTACAAAGATTCCTCCAGAGTGCATTGGACAACGCACACCATCGGGGCAAAGATCTGCTTCCAACAGAGCAAAACAGCTCAGGCAAAGCTCTGCTTTTCACAAACTCCTCCAGCTCCCGACTCCAGCAAGCAGCAGCTTTCCCAGCTGCAGCTGAAGCACTGCCTAAGCTTCAGGCTTTAAATACCACCAGGCAAACTTAACATCCAGCACATCTAACAGAGCAAAGGACCTCTCTCCAGGTTCAAGCTTACGTGGAGGTCGTGGGTCAGACTCTCAGCCAGGGGAAAGCAGGGCCACAGTCAGCCCTACACAGATTTACCATAGTTGAGAATCCTAATGTGATTATCCAATATTACCAACACAATTATAGGGCCTTTGCTTAGTGTCACTGCTGCCATATCTAGGCCACGACAGGATGGATTTAGATTTCCAGGCTCCACCCTCTCCCTTTAAACAGGCAGAGCGTCATCGGTAAGGTTGGTGTGTCAGCCACGAGGGCCTGAGCTGTGCAAAATAACACAACCAGGAGCCTCCTCCAACACAGAACACAAGCAGGGCCTCCACCTCTTCTCATTTTAGGAGAGCAAGACTGGCTGTCGAGGGACTGTGGCAGTTTTGGGAGTTGGTGTTTAGTTCATTAGCTGTGATGCTCTCAAGAGCGAACTGACACAAAATATTTATACAGTCAGAGGCATTTTCACAGCATGGATAACATGGGAAAAGCTTAACTGCCTCTCCTCACTCCTCTGGGGGTTTATTTTGATAGAGCTGATTTTAAGCCATTCAGCTTCATTTCTTTCCATGTTCCAGGACCCCATCTCATCACAGACCTCTACGAGCCGCTCCTCTCCCCTCCACCATCCCCCTGCAATTCCCTGCCAGTGCCAGGGGAAAGACAAAGGGGAAGCTGGAAATCATAATATAGCAGGGAAAGGAGGGGAGAAGGGGTGTGAGGGGGCAGGAAATTAATCTCTGCCATTCAGTGAAATAA
>NW_020937091.1:0-3402 GCF_003984885.1 Neopelma chrysocephalum
TCACAGCTAATGAACTAAACACCAACTCCCAAAACTGCCACAGTCCCTCGACAGCCAGTCTTGCTCTCCTAAAATGAGAAGAGGTGGAGGCCCTGCTTGTGTTCTGTGTTGGAGGAGGCTCCTGGTTGTGTTATTTTGCACAGCTCAGGCCCTCGTGGCTGACACACCAACCTTACCGATGACGCTCTGCCTGTTTAAAGGGAGAGGGTGGAGCCTGGAAATCTAAATCCATCCTGTCGTGGCCTAGATATGGCAGCAGTGACACTAAGCAAAGGCCCTATAATTGTGTTGGTAATATTGGATAATCACATTAGGATTCTCAACTATGGTAAATCTGTGTAGGGCTGACTGTGGCCCTGCTTTCCCCTGGCTGAGAGTCTGACCCACGACCTCCACGTAAGCTTGAACCTGGAGAGAGGTCCTTTGCTCTGTTAGATGTGCTGGATGTTAAGTTTGCCTGGTGGTATTTAAAGCCTGAAGCTTAGGCAGTGCTTCAGCTGCAGCTGGGAAAGCTGCTGCTTGCTGGAGTCGGGAGCTGGAGGAGTTTGTGAAAAGCAGAGCTTTGCCTGAGCTGTTTTGCTCTGTTGGAAGCAGATCTTTGCCCCGATGGTGTGCGTTGTCCAATGCACTCTGGAGGAATCTTTGTAGCTGGTTGCTTGTTTTTTTTCCCCTTTTTCTCCCCCCCTCCCATTAAATCCCAGTTGCCTTTTGTGTGGGGCACCAGGCTGGCGCAGGCTGCCGGTGCCCGGGGAGCTGGCTCGGCGTGGGGCTGCTGAGGGGCTGCTGCTGCCAGCCAGGGAGACTCCTCTGTGCTCTGCTCCCGAGCCAGGAGAACAGGGGAACTGCATTGCTCGTGTGCAAATTCACTTTGTGGAGATCACATTCTTTCCAGCTCCGATGTGAGCTCCGTGGAGAACTTCTTGCTGCTTAAAATGGTTATTGCTGGGGGGAGACTGTGGAGCCTCTTGCCTAAACTTTGAGACCTCTGGGGCTGAAGGGCTGCACGTGTGTTTCTCTGCCACAGACTGTGTTGAACAGTGAGTTTATGACCTGCTCTGCTCAGAGTTGATATGGGTATGGACCAGGTGGGCACAGACTCCACCCTGATTCCCCAGCACTGCTTCCCTCTGGCAGGGATGAAGCCTGGGAAGCCCCAGCCTTTGCTGGGAGGAAGTGAGCTGTGAACATGCTCTGCAACGAGGGAAGGGGAGCTGGTGATTTGCCCAGCAAAGCTTGAATATTCTTCAAGAGTTTGTCCTATGCCAGAGGGATGCTCTCCTTGGCTGGCTTGACACACAGCCTGTACTTGTATCCCCTGTATAGTTTCCTGAACTAAAATATCACTAGAAACATTTATAAAATAGGAGCTGCATTTCCTGTAAATTCGGTTTAGCTCTGAACTATCCTGACTTTTTACAGTTGTCACTGTTATAATCTTCCTTTGAGTATGATCACTGTGAAATTCCTGATCTGGTGGCAAAAATACCTTCTTAGCTAATTTTCCATCTGGGGAGATGCAGGTTTCAGCTGATTCTTCTGATACTGTACCCGTTTCAGGTTTCCTGTCATGAAATACTGGGTGTCCTTCATGCTTTATCCAGCTGCCATCTACTTTCCCACAGCTCTGGAGCTCTGATTCCCTCCTACAGCCACCTAAAATGGGCAGGACAGGGTTGCAGCGTCAGTGACTGTGACCATTGCTCCTTACACAGATGAAGCTCTACCAGCTGGACTTAGTGGTTTGCCTGTTTTCTTTGCCCTCAAGATAACTCTTAAATGTTCAGACTATTTAAATGGTGGTTGATGTTTCTAGATCTGATTTGATAAGTTTCCCAGAGCAGTTTTATCTCCACTCCAGGATGAAGCCAGTTAAAGTGCTGTTTAGGGGCAGTGGAAACAGCCTAGAGGAACAGATGAACCCACAACTGAGAGCTCAGTGAACCACCCAGGAGCTGCACTGATTTTTGGTTTAGTGGTGTTTCTCTCCCTGCTCAGGTGAATATGGGGAGGTCAGACACTGAGAGCTGGACCTTTCCTCTTGGAAATGAGCACAGGGAGCTTCCCAGGGACTGCTCCTGTGCATGAAAGGCTGTTTGTGGTACTTTGTTTTCTGTGATCTCATTTGTTTTGTAGCTTTTAGGCCTGTATGGACTGTAAGGACTTGTGCCTTGGTGGTTTAGAGCCCTGAGCTGAAGGAGACCCTCTTCAGGACTGCCCAAAGGACCCCTCTGTGTACCCTGCAGAGACAAGTGGGTTGTGTTCCTGACATGGAGAGTTGCTTCAAATCCTACTCTGGGAGGTGCTGGGACAGGCCTTTAGATTGAAGCAGTTCCTTAAACTTGGCACTGTTATGCTTCAGATAAGACAAGTGACTTAAAAAAATACAGCAGAAAACAACGAAGTAAAGCTTGTTATTTCCTTTGAGGTAGAAGATCTGGGCTGAGGGAGGCCCTGTTTAGTTTAGTGTTATTATCTGCTGCTCTCAGCTGCTGGCGGGGGATGAGGGTTTGTTTTGTTCTTGTTCAGAGCTGGCCTCTGGTTTATAACACACATGTACACAAACACACGCACTGTTTAGAGACATCTGGGTGTAGTAAGAGTGGGAGATGCACAGTCAGGCCCTCCTGGCTGTGCAGAGCCTGGTGCTGTTGTCTGTGTGGTGTGTCCTGTGTCCCCTCTGTCCCCATTGCCACCTGCCAAGTCCTGCAGGTACCCCTGGCACCCGTGGGTCTGTGTGTGAGCCTGTGGCTGAGCTCTCCCTGTCACTGCTTTGTGCATCAGCCTGCAGGCTGTTGGCACAGCCTGGGTGAAGAACATCCCAATTTTGGGGCCTGGGTCATGGGAAACAGGCCCTGGTGATGTCCGTGTGTTCCTGAGACACGATGCAGCCTCCAGGACAGGCTCAGTGTTCTCTGTGCGTGCAACTTGAGGGTGAATAATCTTCACTTATATGGATGTAAAATAACATGTCAGTACCCAAATGCAACCAGAGGATTATGGAATTGGGTGGGAGAGTGAGTCATAGGCACTAATTAAATCCCAAACCCCAAGTGTCGTGTCGTTCCAACGTGTAGTACTAAACCAGCAAAATGCACACACAAAGGAGAACATCAGTACAACCACCACTGCTCCAATTCCCTCTAGTCTTTGTGCTGGATGATCTGGAAAAGACTGGATAGCATCCCTCCAGATACCCAGAAGAGGAGTGGAGGAAGGACTGGTTTTAGCTTGTTGATGTCTGTGGTGTGTAGGGTAAGAATTTGGGGTTGAAATCAAGTCAGTGGAGAGTTTGGTGACACTGTGGTGGTGACAGGGTGACAACACCCCAGGAATAAACTGCCCCAGAGCATGTGCAGAGTGTGAGCAGAGGGTGAAGGATGTGCTGGGAGTGACTGGGGCAGT
>NW_020937092.1:0-798 GCF_003984885.1 Neopelma chrysocephalum
AAATTCAGAAAATCCAACCCACAGTGGGGGAAATTTGGACCCTGAAAAGTCAAATCCAACCCATGAGGGAGAAATTTGGGCACTGAAAAGACAAGTCCAACTCACGAAGGAGAAATTTGGAAAATCCAACACACAGGAGGGGGAATTTGGACACTGCAAATCCAAATCAAACTCATGGAGGGGGGGTAAATTTGGAAAATCCAACCCATGGGGGGGAGGGGAATTCAGAAAATCCAACCTACAGTGGGGGAAATTTGGACCCTGAAAAGCCAAATCCAAGCCATGAAGGGGAAATTTGGAAAATCCAACACACAGGAGGGGGAATTTGGACACTGAAAAGCCAAATCCAACCCATGAGGGGGAAATTTGGAAAATCCAACACACGGGGGGGGGGGGGGGGAAATTCAGAAAATCCAACCCACAGTGGGGGAAATTTGGACCCTGAAAAGTCAAATCCAACCCATGAGGGAGAAATTTGGGCACTGAAAAGACAAGTCCAACTCACGAAGGAGAAATTTGGAAAATCCAACACACAGGAGGGGGAATTTGGACACTGCAAATCCAAATCAAACTCATGGAGGGGGGGTAAATTTGGAAAATCCAACCCATGGGGGGGAGGGGAATTCAGAAAATCCAACCTACAGTGGGGGAAATTTGGACCCTGAAAAGCCAAATCCAAGCCATGAAGGGGAAATTTGGAAAATCCAACACACAGGAGGGGGAATTTGGACACTGAAAAGCCAAATCCAACCCATGAGGGGGAAATTTGGAAAATCCAACACACGGGGGGGGGGGGGG
>NW_020937093.1:0-318 GCF_003984885.1 Neopelma chrysocephalum
ACTGTGACCACCACTCTTGACCAGTGACCACCACTCTTAACCAGACTGAGACCACCCCTCTTAACCAGACTGTGGCCACCACTCTTGACCAGTGATCACCACTCTTGACCAGTGACCACCACTCTTGACCAGTGACCACCCCTCAGGATATCAGGGAGGTTTTAGGGCCCCTCGACCTTGCAAGGCTCTGTTTTATTTCTTTATGGGGCCGTAATTAAATTTTACAACCCTTTTATTTTATTTTGACGCAATCACCGTTCGTTTCACCAATCCCAATTATTTATTTATCACACGACCAATACCAGCAAACGATGGAGA
>NW_020937094.1:0-477 GCF_003984885.1 Neopelma chrysocephalum
ACCACCACTCTTAACCAGACTGAGACCACCACTCTTGACCAGTGACCGCCACTCTTGACCAGACTGAGACCACCACTCTTGACCAGTGACCACCACTCTTGACCAGACTGTGACCACCACTCTTGACCAGACTGTGACCACCACTTTCAAACAGACTGTGACCACCACTCTTGACCAGTGACCACCACTCTTGACCAGACTGAGACCACCACTTTCCAACCACACTGAGACCACCCCTCTTAACCAGACTGTGGCCACCACTCTTGACCAGTGACCACCACTCTTGACCAGTGACCACCCCTCAGGACAGCAGGGAGGTTTTAGGGCCCCTCGACCTTGCAAGGCTCTGTTTTATTTCTTTATGGGGCCGTAATTAAATTTTACAACCCTTTTATTTTATTTTGACGCAATCACCGTTCGTTTCACCAACCCCAATTATTTATTTATCACACGACCAATACCAGCAAACGATGGAGA
>NW_020937095.1:0-880 GCF_003984885.1 Neopelma chrysocephalum
GGGACATGGGATATCATATGGGGCCATTCCAAGGGCTGGGATCCCACCACGAGCCCAGCTGGAGGCACGTGGCACATGGGGATGGGGCCATTCCAAGGGCTGGGATCCCACCACGAGCCCAGCTGGGGGTACAGGGGACACGGGGACGGGGCCACCCCGAGGGTTGGGATGCCAGCAGCCCCCCAGGGGAGGGAGGGGTGACCCACCTGGGGGTCCTGCAGCAGGATGTAGCCCACGAGGACTCGCAGCCCCGCCTGGGCCATCTCCCTGAGGTCGGAGGTGCCGTTGGCCAGGTGGTACCACACGCCCAGCTTGTCCAGCAGGCTGTTCACCCCCTCATAGATCTGGGGACACGGATACACCCTGCCTGGGCACGGATCCCACCCCTCTCCAGCCCCCAGGGCTGATCCCAGCACCCCTCGGCTTTGGGTTTGGGTAGGGTTTAGGATTAGGGTTTGGGGTAGGGTAGAACCCAACTCATAATGGTCGTTCTGAACTAGTCTGGGTTTGGGCATCAGGCTGGGGCTCAGGGAACGGGTTTATAGTAAGGGGGAAGGGTTAGGGGTAAGGATTAGGACTGGGATTAGGTCTGGGGTATAGGACTGGTTTTAGGGTTGAGGTTTAGGGCAGGGATGCAGGTTTAAGGATTAGGATTTAGGAGGTATGGTTACGTTACAGGTTGTGAGTTAAGGTTGGGCCCAAGGTTTATAGTAAGGGGTAGGGTTAGGGTTAAGATTAGGATTAAGGGTTGGGCTTTGTGATAAAAATGCAGAGTTAAGGTTTAGGATGAGGATTGGGACTAGGACTGAGGTATAGGACTGGGGTTAGGGTTGAGCTTTATGACAAGGAGGGTTAAGTTTTAAGATTAGTATTTAGGATG
>NW_020937096.1:0-913 GCF_003984885.1 Neopelma chrysocephalum
GGGGCCATTCCAAGGGCTGGGATCCCACTGAGGGGGACATGGGATATTATATGGAGCCATTCCAAGGGCTGAGATCCCACCACAAACCCAGCTGGAGGCACATGGCACATGGGGATGGGGCCATTCCAAGGGCTGGGATCCCACCACGAGCCCAGCTGGGGGTACAGGGGACACGGGGACGGGGCCACCCCAAGGGTTGGGATGCCAGCAGCCCCCCAGGGGAGGGAGGGGTGACCCACCTGGGGGTCCTGCAGCAGGATGTAGCCCACCAGGACTCGCAGCCCTGCCTGGGCCATCTCCCTGAGGTCGGAGGTGCCGTTGGCCAGGTGGTACCACACGCCCAGCTTGTCCAGCAGGCTGTTCACCCCCTCGTAGATCTGGGGACACAGTGAGACCCCGCCTGGGCACGGATCCCACCCCTCTCCAGCCCCCAGGGCTGATCCCAGCACCCCTCGGCTTTGGGTTTGGGTAGGGTTTAGGATTAGGGTTTGGGGTAGGGTAGAACCCAACTCATAATGGTTGTTCTGAACTAGTCTGGGTTTGGGCATCAGGCTGGGGCTCAGGGAATGGGTTTATAGTAAGGGGGAAGGGTTAGGGGTAAGGATTAGGACTGGGATTAGGTCTGGGGTATAGGACTGGTTTTAGGGTTAAGGTTTAGGGCGGGGATGCAGGTTTCAGGATTAGGATTTAGGAGGTACGGTTAAGTTACAGGTTGTGAGTTAAGGTTGGGCCCAAGGTTTATAGTAAGGGGTGGGGTTAGGGTTAAGATTAGGATTAAGGGTTGGGCTTTGTGATAAAAATGCAGAGTTAAGGTTTAGGATGAGGACTGGGACTAGGACTGAGGTATAGGACTGGGGTTAGGGTTCAGCTTTATGACAAGGAGGGTTAAGTTTTAAGATTAGTATTTAGGATG
>NW_020937097.1:0-1088 GCF_003984885.1 Neopelma chrysocephalum
GTCCCATCCACATGGGGAAATCCTCCCCTGGAAGGAGAAAAAGGGTGAAAAGGAAGGTCTGAGGAAAAACCCAGCACTGAGTGACAAGGTGTTCAAACAGGTTCAGCACTGGCTGCTCAAAATTAAATGGAACAGAGGCACAAAACTGAAGGGGAATGACAGTTTTAGAGTTAAAAGGCAAGAATCTTTAAATCACCTTTGAGACAAGCATTTTAATTTATATGAGCATGGAAGAGGAGTGGGATCTGTGGTGGAATCAGAGGTGGCTCCCACATGAGGGGTTTTTATTGCAGCCCCATTCCAAAGCAGCTGCTTCCAGAGCTCCTCAGACACAGCACTGGCCCCAAACTGGACATTCCTGAAGGAACAGGGAGCCAGGGAGTGCAGAGGAATCCTGCTCTCCATGCCAGGACATGGAAACCACACCTGTGAGAGCTTCAACCTTGGAACTCCTCAAGTTTTCCCACCCGGATCCAGGGTGGGAATTCCTCAGGGCACCTGCCCTGCTCTGCACTGGGGCTGTTCCACCTCCCAAAATTGCTGCCACTGCACGAGCAGCAAGGATCACCCTGGTCCTGCTCATCTTACCAGTGTATGGTCCACTGGCACAGAACTTCTTCTGCACTAACTTCAACACTCTGTCATCTTCTTGCTGAAGACAAAAAGGGAAGAAAGAGAGAGAGAAAGGAATATTTAGAACCCCTAATGTCAGCTTGTGTGTGCCCTCTGCTTAACGGGGGAACTTGTTTCCTTCTCCTCCAGAAGGATCTACCTGGGGGTTCATCCCAAAGCACAAATCCCTGCTCCTGTCAGAACACACAGGCCCTGATTCCCAGCTGAGTTTGCTCCCAGTGATCCTCCCTCCCCCTGCAATCTTGTGGAATAAGCATAATTGAGGTGGAATGAGAAAGCAGAGCCTCCCTCCCCCAGCACACGTTCCACACACACAGAGCAAACTCCAATGTCAGCAAACTCCAGGGATCCAGGGAATTCCTGGGATAACTCCACAGGGATTTGTAGCAGATTCCTGCAGGGATCTGTGCCTCCCTCCCTTCAGAACCAGAGCTGTCACCACACAGAGCAACCCC
>NW_020937098.1:0-1063 GCF_003984885.1 Neopelma chrysocephalum
AAAAGGGTGGAAAGGAAGGTCTGAGGAAAAACACAGCACTGAGTGACAAGGTGTTCAAACAGGTTCAGCACTGGCTGCTCAAAATTAAACGGAACAGAGGCACAAAACTGAAGGGGAATCACAGTTTTAGAGTTAAAAGCCAAGAATCTTTAAATCACCTTTAAAGGCAAACATTTTAATTTATATGAGCATGGAAGAGGAGTGGGATCTGTGGTGGAATCAGAGGTGGCTCCCACATGAGGGGTTTTTATTGCAGCCCAATTCCAAACCAGCTGCTTCCAGAGCTCCTCAGACACAGCACTGGCCTAAAACTGGACATTCCTGAAGGAACAGGGAGCCAGGGAGTGCAGAGGAATCCTGCTCTCCATGCCAGGACATGGAAACCACACCTGTGAGAGCTTCAACCTTGGAATTCCTCACGTTTTCCCACCCAGATTCGGGGTGGGAATTCCTCAGGGCACCTGCCCTGCTCTGCACTGGGGCTGTTCCACCTCCCAAAATTGCTGCCACTGCACGAGCAGCAAGGATCACCCTGGTCCTGCTCATCTTACCAGTGTATGGTCCACTGGCACAGAACTTCTTCTGCACTAACTTCAACACTCTGTCATCTTCTTGCTGAAGACAAAAAGGGAAGAAAGAGAGAGAAAGGAATTTTTAGAACCCTTAAAGTCAGCTGCTGTTATCACTGTGTGTGCTCTCTGCTTAATGGGGGAACTTGTTTCCTCCTCTTCCTCCAGAAGGATCTACCTGGGGGTTCATCCCAAAGCACAAATCCCTGCTCCTGTCAGAACACACAGGCCCTGATTCCCAGCTGAGTTTGCTCCCAGTGATCCTCCCTCCCCCTGCAATCTTGTGGAATAAGCATAATTGAGGTGGAATGAGAAGGGAGAGCCTCCCTCCCCCAGCACACGTTCCACACACACAGAGCAAACTCCAACGTCAGCAAACTCCAGGGATCCAGGGAATTCCTGGGATAACTCCACAGGGATTTGTAGCAGATTCCTGCAGGGATCTGAGCCTCCCTCCCTTCAGAACCAGAGCTGTCACCACACAGAGCAACCCC
>NW_020937099.1:0-3568 GCF_003984885.1 Neopelma chrysocephalum
AGGGCAGGGCAGCCCCCACTAGATGTCAGCACTGACCGAGGGGATTTACCCATTCCCATGTGCCAGCACAGAGCAACTTGGGCTGGGAATTCCTGCGGTTTGGGATTTTTGGGATTGAAATTGTAAGAGACACTAAGGAAAAAGCAACAGCCTGACGTTTCTGGGCAGGGAGGTGACATCTCCCTGGAATACCCTGGATTATCCTCTCCCTGGAATACATTCTAACCAAAACAACTTCCAACTGCAGCCTTAGTTTAAAAAAAAACCAGGCACTCCAGCTCAGCTTCCCACCTCCAACATGGGATTAGAGCCCAGAGACCAAAAGAACAAGGGTTAAATGAGAAGATCCCTTTGCTGTTATGGTTGTGTGATTTTACCTGACTGATATCAGAATGGAAAAGGACATCTGAGGTCACAGGCACACACTTGCTTAAGGGCAGCTTTAATTTCCCCAGCTCCAGTGAAATCTGAAATCATCATCCCAGCCAGGCAGAGCCATTGGAAGAACCAACTTCAGCTCCCTCAAGGCCTTTCCTGTCCTACCCCCACTTTCTGGTTTTCACTTCAAACATTCTTTAGACCACATTAAGAGTGCATAAAATAATTTCTCATTAATAAGTTCTCATTAATTTCTTTACTCTTCAATGTCATTATTTTCATCACAGACATTCACTTTGTCTGCAGTTTTTTATAAAAGCATGCTCCTTTTCTTTACAAAGGGAATGGATAAGAACAGAACATTTCATATGGTGTAATTAGACAGACTCACCTCCTGCTCCTGTTGAAAGATGACAACTCTCCCTCCCTTGTCTCCTGTTGCTAACAACTCTCCAGAATGGTTAAATTCTACTGTAGAAATTATATCCGCTGCAGAAAAACAGAAATAAAACCCCCCAGTTCATAATTCTTCTCATTACCAAGTGACCAAGAAAACTATGATAAGTGTAAAAGAAAATCCATACTTTGATTTAAGGATATTTGTATCATAAAATGCAAATAATTTTTTTTAAAATACAGCAGTCATTTTTTAAACTTTACATTTGAAAAGCAGTTAAGAGTTCACCATACCAGAGTTAAAGGCTCACTGTTCTGCATTACTTGGTTTTTAAAGGTTTTATATCTTGTTATATTTTCTGCTATGACTCTACTTCAGGTGGTATAGACTGTACCAGCACAGAGAAACTGTGCACATAAATATTCCTACCTTTATTTTCCCAATTATTCCTGTTAGAGGATTTAAATACAATCATTACCCACATGATCTTAAAGCAAATTTTTTTTTTTTTTAAGCATTCTATACACATTTGACAACTTAAGGGCAAAAGGTATCAGGGTAGAGAAGTTCAAACATCAGTGTCCAAGGAATGCAAGGAACAAACAGGTACAGAAAATTAGGAAATAAACTCCTCAGTCTCTGAAAAACTAAAGTATTTCTTCTGGATGAGGAAGGTTTGCATGACCCTAAGTATTTTTATCAGTGCTAAAATTAAACAGTGAATATACACAGACAAGAAGAGCAATCCCTAATATCAAACTGAGCAAAAAGGACAAGTTACAATCACAATTCTCATTTCCAAGTGCACACGTTGCCCCTCGTACTCTCCGATACAGAATCAGAAGCCAAATGATTTTTCAAACACCAAATTGCAACACAACAATATAAACCTCATTTCCTGCAGGAGAAAGTACCTGAGAGTTTTTACACACACAAGTCTTCAGGGGACTTTACTCCCACATCAGTCAAATGGAAATAAAGAGTATTTTCTACAGGGTGGTTTCCTTATTCTCCATCTCATAACATTTCATTCACAGCATTTTAGAATTACAAAAGGTTGATATCTGCTCGACTTGGAGCTAAACCACAGCTCCACTGTGCCCTGTTATGTCCTATTAAAGCTTAAAATGCCCCATGGATCACCCCATCCACCTCCTGCTCAAAAACACGGATTTAAATTCCCCAAGAACATGCAGTTAAGGATAAAAATATGATGTCACCTTGCACACAGATAAACCAGGGTCCAGATCTCACACAGAAAAACTTGGATCTGGGGGCACATCCTTTCCCCCCTGCAGGGCAGTGGTTACCTCAGCCAGCCCTTCATTTGTCATGTATTTGTGCCTGAGATAAAGTGATTTATCTCTCATCTGTAAGGCTGCAAAGCACTCAGCTGAAGAGCTGCTATTAAATATGTGCCTTTCACAGGTGAATGAGGCATAAAGAATTAATCAAAGCCAGCAAAGGAGTGAAGTGCAAACCAAAAAATCTCATTTAGACTATTCCACACAATGCAAACCACATCATTGATGGGAAGAGACCTTAAGGAAGTTATCAATTAATTGGAGAAAAACAAGGCAACTGAGCTCTCAGCAGTGAGAAATACATAGAATAATTACCATTGTGAAAAACACAGACACTGAACAAGCTGTGACAGTCTTGGTAAGATGATACAGCAAGTTATCAGCAGATCCAGTGTGACCGTGGGGAAAAAGAGCAAAGGAAAAATTGCCTTAAAAATCTTATATATCTGTCTGGGAATAGATGGATAAATTCATCCTTGTACTTATTTGGTGAAAGTTTCACAAGGTCAAAAGCCTTATGATTAGAACACGCAGCAACAACAGCCAGAAAAGCCTTAAATTAAGGGTGAAATCTCCATTTTCTTAGGTCTGATCATATATATTCTGTATTTACTAATAATACCAGTCTCATATACTGCAGTTATTTGTGGTTATCCCAGCCATTAATGCCTTTTACATTTATTTTAACTGTCAGGATCATCCAAGCTTTCCCCCAGTGATCTCCAAGCTACAGGTCCTGCTTTGTCACAGACTCAACTGCACAAATGAACTTTCTGCACCTCCAAAGAGTCCAACGGGTTCAGTCAGCAGTGCCAAGGTCCTGAAAACTCCCCAGTGCCTGATGGACACCCTGCAGATCATTCAAAGTACCTGGATCAGTTTTAAATTATAAAAAAATACATTCCTTAGCAGCAATTGCAATGGAAAAATATTAATTAGTTTTTAAACTCCAGATAAATCAATCAATCCCACGTGAGCAATCGTGGATTGTTCCCTTTCCAAAATGTCCTAAGGAAGTGACAGAAAACATGTTTTCTGTTGGAGCATTCCCAGAGCAGGGCTGGGATGCTGATTTCACACAGGAATCAGCACTGGAGAGCAAAAGAACTAGTGGTACATCCAAACCCAGTAACTCCCCCTTTGGAATATCACCTTCATTTGGAATACCACATTCCTTTGGAATACCACATTCCCATACCTTGGCCAGAGACAGAGCTGGACATCAAGGCACTGGTGATGAGCTGGGAGGGTTTAATGGTGTTGGAGAACTGACAGGGGAAGCATTTCATGTTCCACAGGGCACTGATTCGCCCGGGGATTCTCATCTCTGTTAAAACTCTCCTTGCCAAAAGAAAAAATCAGTCTTATCCTTCTCTTTTCCACTGGCAACTGTAATTCCTGTAGGATTGTTTCAGTCCTGCAGCACCACGACAACAAAGGAGCATCCCCAGCCCTGCTGCCTCCTCCCTGTGTCCATCCCCAGCCCTGC
>NW_020937100.1:0-3570 GCF_003984885.1 Neopelma chrysocephalum
AGGGCAGGGCAGCCCCCACTAGATGTCAGCACTGACCGAGGGGATTTTACCCATTCCCATGTGCCAGCACAGACCAACCTCTGCTGGGAATTCCTGCGGTTTGGGATTTTTGGGATTGAAATTGTAAGAGACACTCAGGAAAAAGCAACAGCCTGACGTTTCTGGGCAGGGAGGTGACATCTCCCTGGAATACCCTGGATTATCCTCTCCCTGGAATACATTCTAACCAAAACAACTTCCAACTGCAGCCTTAGTTTAAAAAAAACCCAGGCACTCCAGCTCAGCTTCCCACCTCCAATGTGGGATTAGAGCCCAGAGACCAAAAGAACAAGGGTTAAATGAGAAGATCCCTTTGCTGTTATGGTTGTGTGATTTTACCTGACTGATATCAGAATGGAAAAGGACATCTGAGGTCACAGGCACACACTTGCTTAAGGGCAGCTTTTAATTTCCCCAACTCCAGTGAAATCTGAAATCATCATCCCAGCCAGGCAGAGCCATTGGAAGAACCAACTTCAGCTCCCTCAAGGCCTTTCCTGTCCTACCCCCACTTTCTGGTTTTCACTTCAAACATTCTTTAGACCACATTAAGAGTGCATAAAATAATTTCTATCAGTGTCACAAAGTTCTCATTAATTTCTTTACTCTTCAATGTCATTATTTTCATCACAGACATTCACTTTGTCTGCAGTTTTTTATAAAAGCATGCTCCTTTTCTTTAAAAAGGGAATGGATAAGAACAGAACATTTCATATGGTGTAATTAGACAGACTCACCTCCTGCTCCTGTTGAAAGATGACAACTCTCCCTCCCTTGTCTCCTGTTGCTAACAACTCTCCAGAATGGTTAAATTCTACTGTAGAAATTATATCCGCTGCAGAAAAACAGAAATAAACCCCCCCAGTTCATAATTCTTCTCATTACCAAGTGACCAAGAAAACTATGATAAGTGTAAAAGAAAATCCATACTTTGATTTAAGGATATTTGTATCATAAAATGCAAATAATTTCTTTTAAAATACAGCAGTCATTTTTTAAACTTTACATTTGAAAAGCAGATAAGAGTTCACCATACCAGAGTTAAAGGCTCACTGTTCTGCATTACTTGGTTTTTAAAGGTTTTATATCTTGTTATATTTTCTGCTATAACTCTACTTCAGGTGGTATAGACTGTACCAGCACAGAGAAACTGTGCACATAAATATTCCTACCTTTATTTTCCCAGTTATTCCTGATAAAGGATTTTAATACAATCATTACCCACATGATCTTAAAGCAACTTTTTTTTTTTTAAGGATTCTATACACATTTGACAAGTTAAGGGCAAAAGGTATCAGGGTAGAGGAGTTCAAACATCAGTGTCTAAGGAATGCAAGGAACAAACAGGTACAGAAAATCAGGAAATAAACTCATCAGTCTCTGAAAAACTTAAGTATTTTTTCTGGATGAGGAAGGTTTGCATGACCCTAAGTATTTTTATCAGTGCTAAAATTAAACAGTGAATATACACAGACAAGAAGAGCAATCCCTAATATCAAACTGAGCAAAAAGGACAAGTTACAATCACAATTCCCATTTCCACGTGCACACGTTGCCCCTCGTACTCTCCAATACAGAATCAGAAGCCAAATGATTTTTCAAACACCAAATTGCAACACAACAATATAAACCTCATTTCCTGCAGGAGAAAGTACCTGAGAGTTTTTACACACACAAGTCTTCAGGGGACTTTACTCCCACATCAGTCAAATGGAAATAAAGAGTATTTTCTACAGGGTGGTTTCCTTATTCTCCATCTCATAACATTTCATTCACAGCATTATAGAATTACAAAAGGTTGATATCTGCTCGACTTGGAGCTAAACCACAGCTCCACTGTGCCCTGTTATGTCCTATTCAAGCTTAAACTGCCCCATGGATCACCCTATCCTGCTCAAAAACACGGATTTAAATTCCCCAAGAACATACAGTTAAGGATAAAAATATGATGTCACCTTGCACACAGATAAACCAGGGTCCAGATCTCACACAGAAAAACTTGGATTTGGGGGCACATCCTTTCCCCCCTGCAGGGCAGTGGTTACCTCAGCCAGCCCTTCATTTGTCATGTATTTGTGCCCCAGATAAAGTGATTTATCTCTCATCTGTAAGGCTGCAAAGCACTCAGCTGAAGAGCTTGTATTAAATATATGCCTTTCACAGGTGAATGAGGCATAAAGAATTAATCAAAGCCAGCAAAGGAGTGAAGTGCAAACCAAAAAATCTCATTTAGACTATTCCACACAATGCAAACCACATCACTGATGGGAAGAGACCTTAAGGAAGTTATCAATTAATTGGAGAAAAACAAGGCAACTGAGCTCTCAGCAGTGAGAAATACATAGAATAATTAGCATTGTGAAAAACACAGACCCTGAACAAGCTATGACAGTCTTGGTAAGATGATACAGCAAGTTATCAGCAGATCCAATGTGACCGTGGGGAAAAAGAGCAAAGGAAAAATTGCCTTAAAAATCTTATATATCTGTCTGGGAATAGATGGATAAATTCATCCTTGTACTTATTTGGTGAAAGTTTCACAAGGTCAAAAGCCTTATGATTAGAACACACAGCAACAACAGCCAGAAAAGCCTTAAATTAAGGGTGAAATCTCCATTTTCTTAGGTCTGATCATATATATTCTGTATTTACTAATAATACCAGTCTCATATACTGCAGTTATTTGTGGTTATCCCAGCCATTAATGCCTTTTACATTTATTTTAACTTTCAGGATCATCCAAGCTTTCCCCCAGTGATCTCCAAGCTACAGGTCCTGCTTTGTCACAGACTCAACTGCACAAATGAATTTTCAGCACCTCCAAAGGCTCAGTCAGAGGTGCCAAGGTCCTGAAAACTCCCCAGTGCCTGATGGACACCCTGCAGATCATTCCAAGTACTTGGATCAGTTTTAAATTAAAACCAAAATACATTCCTTAGCAGCAATTGCAATGGAAAAATATTAATTAGTTTTTAAACTCCAGATAAATCAATCAATCCCACGTGAGCAATCTTGGATTGTTCCCTTTCCAAAATGTCCTAAGGAAGTGACAGAAAACATGTTTTCTGTTGGAGCATTCCCAGAGCAGGGCTGGGATGCTGATTTCACACAGGAATCAGCACTGGAGAGCAAAAGAACTAGTGGTACATCCAAACCCAGTAACTCCCCCTTTGGAATATCACCTTCCTTTGGAATACCACATTCCTTTGGAATACCACATTCCCATACCTTGGCCAGAGACAGAGCCGGACATCAAGGCACTGGTGATGAGCTGGGAGGGTTTAATGGTATTGGAGAACTGACAGGGGAAGCATTTCATGTTCCACAGGGCACTGATTCGCCCGGGGATTCTCATCTCTGTTAAAACCCTCCTTGCCAAAAGAAAAAATCAGTCTTATCCTTCTCTTTTCCAGTGGTAACTGTAATTCCTGTAGGATTGTTTCAGTCCTTCAGCACCACGACAGCAGGGGAGCATCCCCAGCCTTGCTGCCTCCTCCCTGTGTCCATCCCCAGCCCTGCTGCCTCCTCCCT
>NW_020937101.1:0-1331 GCF_003984885.1 Neopelma chrysocephalum
TATTCCTGTTGGATTCCTTTATTCCTGTTGGATTCCTTTATTCCTGTCTTTGAACAGTATAATCTGCTTTTTCTTCATTTGAACTGGTCACCTTCCCCCTGCACTGGCTCAGTGGCCTCAGGGCCTTACTTAAGCTTTGAGATAAGTGTCTTTCCCCCTTCCCTTTCCCTGTTCCCTTCTTTTAGTTCCTTTGGTTCCTCAAATTCCTGCCTCTGTGTCTACCATGGACAAATCCAGTCGTGCTTGAATCCAGTGAAGTGTCCAATCCTTGCTGGTGGGTCTGATTTTTGTTGGAGCACTTCAAAAGTGAAGATGTCTCATTGAAGGGATACAGAAAAAGCTTAGAGCAGGTTGGGAAAATACAGATGATGTGCAGAAGGAAAAGAAACCTTCACTGGGTTGTAGCTGCTGTGTCTGGGAGAGCTGTCAGGAGCTTTGGATGACTCCAGGCTCTGCCCTGTCTCCATGTGCTGATGGCTCAGGCACCAAACCCTCTCTTGGCAGTTTGAGATTTTGGGGTTCAGTGGCTTAATTTGGCTGTAGAGTTTCATTTCTTCGAGGTCAGGGTACAACTGTGTAGTAGCTCTGTTTTCACAGTGTTTTGCTCAACCTGCTGCAAAACATTTTCCCTCGTAAATGGATTTCAGGTTGTGCAGGTGATTCCCACCCCTCCACCCGTTTGCTTTCAGGTCACTGAAAGCCATTATTTGGAAGTATTTAGTAGTCTCAGAAGTGTTTCTACAACAATAAGTGCTATAAAGGGATATTTAGGTGGGACTAAAGGCCAAATGTATAGATCTGTGCCAAGAAGTATTTGTAAGTGCTGTAGTAACCCCTGAGCTGTGGGACCCAAGTGATGCAAGAGGGAGAAACTTGGTGCAGGTGCACTGCAGGAATGGAGATACACATTTCTGTCCTGGTTTTTGTTTCTGTCACAATCATACCTTCATTTGGTGTGTTTGCTGCTGCCCTGTGGTGCTTTAAAACCTCCACACTCACAGTGTCACGGGGGCATCTTAGTGTCCAAGGTGTCTGGAGGTGCTTGAGGGGAGCAGAGAGACAGAGGTGTGGCAGTGTGACAGCACATCAGGCTATGTCACCGTGTCCCAGGAGGGGGGTGGCATCAGAGAAGGGCTTGTTAGTGGTTCTTTATCTCCCATGCTGCTGCTGGGGAAAAAGGGCATTGACATGAATGCCCCACGTGTCCAGGAGCCATGGGGTGGTGACAGTGGACACTGGAGATCTGCTGCTCCCTTAAATATCTCTCCCCTGTGCTCTGGGCATTGGGAAGGGATGGGTTAGGAGCACTCAGCAGCCTTGGGAAGGGATGG
>NW_020937102.1:0-1399 GCF_003984885.1 Neopelma chrysocephalum
CCTTTATTCCTGTTGGATTCCTTTATTCCTGTTGGATTCCTTTATTCATCTGTCTTTGAACAGTATAATCTGCTTTTTCTTCATTTGAACTGGTCACCTTCCCCCTGTACTGGCTCAGTGGCCTCAGGGCCTTACTTAAGCTTTGAGATAAGTGTCTTTCCCCCTTCCCTTTCCCTGTCCCCTTGTTTTAGTTCCTTTGGTTCCTCAAATTCCTGCCTCAAGTGTCTACTATGGACAAATCCAGTCGTGCTTGAATCCAGTGAAGTGTCCAATCCTTGCTGGTGGGTCTGATTTTTGTTGGAGCACTTCAAAAGTGAAGATGTCTCATTGAAGGGATACAGAAAAAGCTTAGAGCAGGTTGGGAAAATACAGATGATGTGCAGAAGGAAAAGAAACCTTCACTGGGTTGTAGCTGCTGTGCCTGGGAGAGCTGTCAGGAGCTTTGGATGACTCCATGGAAAGCAGATTCTGCCCCGTCTCCATGTGCTGATGGCTCAGGCACCAAACCCTCTCTTGGCAGTTTGAGATTTTGGGGATCAGTGGCTTAATTTGGCTGTAGAGTTCCATTTCTTTGAGGTCAGGGTACAGCTGTGTAGTAGCTCTGTTTTCACAGTGTTTTGCTCAACCTGCTGCAAAACATTTTCCCTCATAAATGGATTTCAGGTTGTGCAGGTGATTCCCACCCCGCCACCCGTTTGCTTTCAGGTCACTGAAAGCCATTATTTGGAAGTATTTAGTAGTCTCAGAAGTGTTTCTACAACAATAAGTGCTATAAAGGGATATTTAGGTGGGACTAAAGGCCAAATGTATAGATCTGTGTGAAGAAGTGTTTGTAAGTGCTGTAGTAACCCCTGAGCTGTGGGACCCAAGTGAGGCAAGAGGGAGAAACTTGGTGCAGGTGCACTGCAGGAATGGAGATACACATTTCTGTCCTGGTTTTTGTTTCTGTCACAATCATACCTTCATTTGGTGTGTTTGCTGCTGCCCTGTGGTGCTTTAAAATCTCTGATCTCGTGGTGTCACAGGGGCATCTTGGTGTCCAAGGTGTCTGGAGGTGCTTGAGGGGAGCAGAGAACCAGAGGTGATGTGCAGGGCAGGGGGAGCTGTGGCAGTGTGACAGCACATCAGGGGGAGCTGTGGCAGTGTGACAGCACATCAGGCTATGTCACCATGTCCCAGGAGGGGGGTGGCATCAAAGAAGGGCTTGTTAATGGTTCTTTATCTCCCATGCTGCTGCTGGGGAAAAAGGGCATTGACATGAATGCCCCACGTGTCCAGGAGCCATGGGGTGGTGACAGTGGACACTGGAGATCTGCTGCTCCCTTAAATATCTCTCCCCTGTGCTCTGGTACTGGGAAGGGATGGGTTAGGAGCACTCAGCAGCCTTGGGAAGGGATGG
>NW_020937103.1:0-509 GCF_003984885.1 Neopelma chrysocephalum
AGAGTCCAGAGAGCAGTTGCCTCCCTGTGCCAGGAAGTGTTGCCATGAGGCACAAAAAGAGATTTTTCCTCTTGACCTTTGCCAGCCCCACAAAGGCTGATGGTTGGTGATGCTAAAGGCAAACCTGAATTATTGTTCAGAAAAAGAGAAGTCCCTGGGGATGATTCCTGGTGGATAATGGTGGTGTTTACTCAAGGAAACGGGGCAATCACCGAGGTTGTTTTTGGGGCAATCACCGAGGTTGTTTTTGGGGCAATCACCGAGGTTGTTTTTGGGGCAATCACCGAGGTTGTTTTTGTTGGGTGCCATCGTTTTTACAAGGAGCAGCTGATGTTTCTGTCTTGGGGAGTCTGAACTTGCTGGATTTTCAGACCCTTGAGGAGAAAAAGCTACCAGTGGGTCCCCTCTCTTAAGGTGGGATTTTCCCCCTGCAGGAAATTAGATCTCAGCATTTAGAAGAGGAGAGTCCAGAGAGCAGTTGCCTCCCTGTGCCAGGAAGTGTTGCCATG
>NW_020937104.1:0-462 GCF_003984885.1 Neopelma chrysocephalum
GACAGGGAGGAAAAATATTAAATATTAGGTAGCAGTGAAATTAGATCTCTCTATTAAATTAAACAAAACTAATCATTTCTATATCTAACCTAAACTACCCATGAAAAGTTCTCATTTTCTTTGAATACCTTTTTCCATGAATAATAACAGTGCACAGACACTGTGGCTCTTGATGCTTGAAGGAACAGAAAAATCAGGCATTGTTGATTCTCAGGACAAATAAATCCTCTCTTAGGGCTGCAGTCGAGTTCCCACAGGTGATTTTTGTTGTTGTTGTTGTTGTTTTTATGGATGTTTCCCCACCCCCCTGGTGCAGGATGAGCTGTAAATCAGTGCCCAGTGCCCCTGTGGCTGGGCTGGGCTGCCAGGGCAGGGCTGGGCACAGTCTGGAGAGGGAAGTTCTGTGCTTTTGGACAGGGAAGTTCTGTGCTTTTGGAGAGGGAAGTTCTGTGCTTTTGGAGA
>NW_020937105.1:0-583 GCF_003984885.1 Neopelma chrysocephalum
GACAGGGAGGAAAAATATTAAATATTAGGTAGCAGTGAAATTAGATCCCTCTATTAAATTAAACAAAACTAATCATTTCTATATCTAACCTAAACTACCCATGAAAAGTTCTCATTTTCTTTGAATACCTTTTTCCATGAATAATAACAGTGCACAGACACTGTGGCTCTTGATGCTTGAAGGAACAGAAAAATCAGGCATTGTTGATTCTCAGGACAAATAAATCCTCTCAGGGCTGCAATTGAGTTCCCACAGGTGATTTTTTTGTTGTTTTTATGGATGTTTCCCCACCCCCCTGGTGCAGGATCAGCTGTAAATCAGTGTCCAGTGCCCCTGTGGCTGGGCTGGGCTGCCAGGGCAGGGCTGGGCACAGTCTGGAGAGGGAAGTTCTGTGCTTTTGGAAAGGGAATGTTCTGTTCTTTTGGAGAGGGAAGTTCTGTGCTTTGGGAGAAGGAAGTTCTGTGCTTTTGGAGATGGAAGGCTCTGTGCTTTTGGAGGGTTCTGTGCTTTTAGAGAGGGAATGTTCTGTGCTTTGGGAGAGGGAATGTTCTGTGCTTTGGGAGAGGGAATGTTCTGTGCTTTT
>NW_020937106.1:0-1685 GCF_003984885.1 Neopelma chrysocephalum
TTCTGTGCTTTTGGAGATGGAAGGGTCTGTGCTTTTGGAGAGGGAAGGTTCTGTGCTTTTGGAGAGGGAAGGTTCTGTGCTGCCCATCTCCTGGGCACAGCACAGCCATGGGGGGCTGTGACACCCCCAGCTCCTGCCAGAGCCTGGCCTGGCCTTGCTGTGGACCTGGAGGGAACAGCAATTCCCTGGAGAACATCAGCCCAGGAAACACCCCTGGAGGGCCCCCAGCACTCCCCAATTTTCCAGCTGGCTGGCCTGGGTTGGGAAATCCTCGTTCCACACAGCGGGAATAATTCACTTACTCCTAGAAGGCAATTCCTACAAATGAAACAACTAATGGAAACTAATGGAAATAGACCCTAATAGAATTTCCTTAATTTTATCATAAGCTGTTTATTTAAGATTGCTTGATTGCCATTATAAACCCATTTGCTCTGGAACTCCAGCCTATTCCCACTGTTACTCAGCTGCAAAGGAGTCGTATCTACATTTTAGATGGAGAACTCACACTGTACATGAGGCCCCACGTGCTTGATAAGTTCATAAAATAAATTAGTTCAGCCTTGCCCATGTTCTCCAGATACTGAGCTGATATTTTTAATTGCTGCCAGCTAAACAAATTTTCTTTACAAAATGAAAATTATGAATGGGTCCTTATTTCCAGGACTGTTTTCAAGATTTAGATAATATTGAAATAAATCAGTTTGATATTAATTTTTCTTTCCAGAATACACTTGAATATGCCTTTTTAATCAACATGATACAATTTAAATATCCAATGGCCATTCTGACTTTTTCACTGACATGGAGAATTTGTTAATAGTCTGGACTTTTGCGTGAAGAGAACTAATAAATGTGCTTCTTAATGCTATATGTGGATTAAAATACTAAAGAAAGTCTTAAACTTAATTACATTCCAGTCTGCAAGAGATAAACTTGAGGCTCCAGGAGGTTTCAGAGCAAGGGCACAACCACAAGTAAATAAATGTGTCAAAACCTGCAAAAAAATTGTGAAAAAATTCAGGCATTCCCAAGAGCAATAACTGTGCCTTGCCAGCTCTAAGCCAGCATCCAGCAGGGTCAGATCATCCCCTAAATTACACAGAACAGGGCAAAAACCTGGAAAGGAGTACAGAAAGAAAAGAAATAAGGAAAGAAGTATACAAACTTTACTGGACTTTAAGGTGGGGTGTATTTTTAAAGACTTCTTATAATCAGATTTTGATGAGATATTTGAATGTTCTGAGAAGTTATGTACAATTTTTAAAACATTTTGCTCTTTTTTTCCCCACCGCTCCCACTGAGGGATTTTGGAAATAACTGATGAACGTCTGGGACTCAGAATCACCAAGGCCCCCCTGGGCTGTGGGTCATCATCATTGATGGATGGTCCAGGCAGGGGTCTGCTCCTGACAGTCACAGCTCATACCTGGCATTTCTGTGATCCCTTTGCTCAGAACAAGCCAACAAACAAACCAGCCCCTCTCTTGTCAGATTAAAACCGAATATTCTGCAAGAACAGCACATTTTTCCTTCTTTCCCCCAACCCGAACTGAAATTTTAGACAAAGAAAAAAGTCATTAAAACCTGCATTTTTTATACTGCTCTGCCTGAGAGCAGATCACTCTGACAGGGGGTCTGGGTCACCCAGGAGGACAAGCCACACAGAGTCATGGAATCCCAGG
>NW_020937107.1:0-1862 GCF_003984885.1 Neopelma chrysocephalum
AGGGAAGTTCTGTGCTTTTGGAGAGGGAAGTTCTGTGCTTTTGGAGATGGAAGGTTCTGTGCTTTTGGAGAGGGAGGATTCTGTGCTTTTGGAGAGGGAATGTTCTGTGCTTTTGGAAAGAGAAGGTCCTGTGCTTTTGGAGAGGGAAGTTCTGTGCTTTTGGAGAGGGAAGTTCTGTGCTTTTGGAGAGGGAGGATTCTGTGCTTTTGGAGAGGGAAGGGTCTGTGCTTCCCATACCCCTGGATACAGCACAGCCATGGGGGGCTGTGACAGCCCCAGCTCCTGCCAGAGCCTGGCCTGGCCTTGCTGTGGGCCCAGAGGGAACAGCAATTCCCTGGAGAACATCAGCCCAGAGGGAACAGCAATTCCCTGGAGAACATCAGCCCAGGGAACACCCCTGGAGGGCCCCCAGCACTCCCCAATTTTCCAGCTGGCTGGCCTGGGTTGGGAAATCCTCGTTCCACACAGCGGGAAAAATTCACTTACTCCTAGAAGGCAATTCCTACAAATGAAACAACTAATGGAAACTAATGGAAATAGACCCTAATAGAATTTCCTTAATTTTATCATAAGCTGTTTATTTAAGATTGCTTGATTGCCATTATAAACCCATTTGCTCTGGAACTCCAGCCTATTCCCACTGTTACTCAGCTGCAAAGGAGTCGTATCTGCATTTTAGATGGAGAACTCACACTGTACATGAGGCCCCACGTGCTTGATAAGTTCATAAAATAAATTAGTTCAGCCTTGCCCATGTTCTCCAGACACTGAGCTGATATTTTTAATTGCTGCCAGCTAAACAAATTTTCTTTACAAAATGAAAATTATGAATGGGTCCTTATTTCCAGGGCTGTTTTCAAGATTTAGATAATATTGAAATAAATCAGTTTGATATTAATTTTTCTGTCCAGAATACACTTGAATATGCCTTTTTAATCAACATGATACAATTTAAAAATCCAATGGCCATTCTGGCCTTTCACTGACATGGAGAATTTGTTAATATTCTGGACTTTCATGTGAAGAGAACTAATATATGTGCTTCTTAATGCTATATGTGGATTAAAATTACTAAATAAAGTCTTAAACTTAATTACATTCCAGTCTGCAAGAGATAAACTTGAGGCTCCAGGAGGTTTCAGAGGAAGGGCACAACCACAAGTAAATAAATGTGTCAAAACCTGCAAAAAAATTGTGAAAAAAGTCAGGCATTCCCAAGAGCAATAACTGTGCCTTGCCAGCTCTAAGCCAGCATCCAGCAGGGTCAGATCGTCCCCTAAATTACACAGAACAGGGCAAAAACCTGGAAAGAAGTACAGAAAGAAAAGAAATAAGGAAAGGAGTATACAAACTTTACTGGACTTTAAGGTGAGGTGTATTTTTAAAGACTTCTTATAATCTAATTTTGATATTTGAATGTTCTGAGAAATTATGTACAATTTTTAAAACATTTTGCTCTTTTTTTCCCCACCGCTCCCACTGAGGGATTTTGGAAATAACTGATGAACATCTGAGACTCAGAATCATCAAGACACCCCGGCTGTGGGTCATCATCATTGATGGATGGTCCAGGCAGGGGTCTGCTCCTGACAGTCACAGCTCACACCTGGTATTTCTGTGATCCCTTTGCTCAGAACAAGCCAACAAACAAACCAGCCCCTCTCTTGCCAGATTAAAACTGAATATTCTGCAAGAACAGCACATTTTTCCTTCTTTTCCCCAACCCGAATAGAAATTTCAGACAAATAAAAAAGTCATTAAAACCTGCATTTTTTATACTGCTCTGCCTGAGAGCAGATCACTCTGACAGGGGGCCTGGGTCACCCAGGAGGACAAGCCACACAGAGTCATGGAATCCCAGG